>NW_009699970.1:1272-5427 GCF_000703405.1 Apaloderma vittatum | reverse complement strand
CAGAGGTAGGGAGGGGTCCCCGCAGCCCTGGCAGCCCCGCACCCTGGGAGGGACATGCACAACAGAACGAGGAGGGACGGGTCAGCGCTGGGCTCCTGCGGCGGAGGCTTTGTCCGCCTCGGCATGCAGGAAGGGCTTGGCCCCGCTCCGTGCCTCAGTTTCCCCTGGCACACGCGGACAGCCCCAGGCATGCCTTCCCTGCCAGATCCCTCTCACAGCACCTGCCTGACGGACGCCTGTGTCCGAGTGGCCAGCAAGATTCTGGAGGCCCTGGATGCGGAGACAGACCCATGCCAGGACTTCTACCAGTACTCGTGTGGGGGCTGGATCAGGAGAAACCCGCTGCCCAATGGGCGCTCCAAGTGGAGCACCTTCAACAGCATCTGGGACCAGAACCAAGCCATCATGAAACATCTCCTAGGTGGGCAACGGGAAAGTCATGGCTACTGGGGGGGCTGATCTCCAGGCACAGGTGGGCAGAGCCCCCGTGTCCCCAGGGCTGACCCACAGCGTCCCGCAGAGAACTCCACCTTCAACTCCAGCAGCGAGGCAGAGAGGAAGACGCAGCGGTACTACCTGTCCTGCCTCAAGGAGCAGAAGATAGAGGAGCTGGGCTCTCAGCCCCTCATGGAGCTCATAGACAAGGTTCGCAACCATCCACACACGAGCTGAGCTGTCGAGACTCAGTATAGCACATCTCCCACCCGGCTCTTCATGTCACTGGGGAGGGGGAAGCCCTCAGGGATGGACCCCATTCCTCCTTGAGGTGTCAGGTCTGTCTCCTGGCAGATTGGGGGGTGGAACGTCACTGGCTCCTGGAACCAGACCAGCTTCATGGAGGTGCTCAAGATGGTGTCAGGCACATACCGGGCTACACCCTTCTTCACAGTGTACGTGGGTGCAGACTCCAAGAGCTCCAACAGCAATGTCATCCAGGTTTGCACCTTGGCACCAGGGGGGCAGCGGGCACTGGCGGGGCCACCGGGCTGGCCATGCTGCCCCGCTCCCCTCCCAGGTGGACCAGTCGGGGCTTTTCCTCCCATCCCGGGATTACTACCTGAACAAGACTGCCAACGAGAGGGTGAGGCGGGGGATGGGGCACACTGCCAGCAGCAGTCGGGGAAACTCACCAAAGGGGTGGCATGGTGTCCAGGCAGCGGGTTGGAACCCCCTCGGGGAGGTGGGATGAGCTGTGGCAGGTGCTGAGCCAAGGTCCTGGTCCCACTAGGTCCTGGCTGCGTACTTGGACTACATGGTGGAGCTGGGGGGGGTCCCCCGGCCCTCACCCGCCTCCAGATGCAGCAGGTGCTGGACTTCGAAACGCAGCTGGCCAACATCACTGTGCCACAGGCTGAGCGGCGGGACGACGAGAAGATCTACCACAAGATGAGCATTGCCGAGCTCCAGGTGGGCATGGCCCAGCAGAGTCTGGGGAAACCCTCTGGGGACATGAGGAGGGGTTGTCCAGTGGGACACTGAGGGATCTGTTCCGGCTGCTGCCTTCCCTCTAGGACATCCCGGGCAGCCCTGTCCTTTCTGGGTGACAGAGTGAGGCGCTCCTCCCTAGGGTCGTTAGGATTTAGGGAGAGCTTCCACCTTGTGTAGGGGGATCCAGGGGTCCCCTACTTGTCCTGAACGTTGAGAGCAGCGGGGAGGCATGGGAAGAGTGCTTTGGGGCAGAGAGGGGGTATGGGGTGGTGAGGGATTTGGGACCTTCCCATGTTGCCCCAGGGGATACCCCCATGGTGGGCAGAGCCATGCCAAACACCTGAGTGCCATGCCCCCTCCAGACCCTGGCCCCCTCCATTGACTGGCTGGATTACCTGTCCTACGCCCTGGCCCCGCTGGAGCTGGCAGACACGGAGCCGGTAGTGGTGTATGGGGACACCTACCTTCAGCAGGTTTCCGACCTCATCAATGCCACCGACAGGAGGTGAGGGACCCACCAGCCCCCAGCCATGCCCCATTTGAGACTGCCCCCGTGGTGGGGCACTTTTGGGGCTCGCTGGTGGCTTGGAGGCTGGGGCATCCCCATGGATCAAGGTGTGCAGTGGCATCTCACTGCCCCTGCAGTGTCCTGAACAACTACCTGATCTGGAACCTGGTGCAGAAGACGGCCTCCAGCCTGGACCAGCGCTTCGAGACAGCCCAGGAGAAGCTTCTGGAGACACTCTATGGCACCAGGAAGGTAACAGGGGGACCCTGGGACCAGCGCTCTCTGCCTTCAGCCTGGAAGCAGCCAGCACCACCTCTGCCCTTGGGATGCCCTTGGGATGCCCTTGGGATGCTGATCTCTGGATGCCACAGAGGGAACCCAAGGATCATCTTTTGGGATAGGTGTTTAGCTGCTGAGCATCTCCCCACTGGGGAGGGGACAGAGACAGGCTGGATGAATGGAGGGGAGCAAGGGAGGGGTCTGGGAGGGGTCTCACAGACCCCCGTCTCACTTCCACAGTCCTGCACGCCCCGCTGGCAAACTTGCATCTCCAACACGGACGACACGCTGGGCTTCGCCCTGGGCTCCCTCTTCGTCAAAGCCACCTTCGACCGGGACAGCAAGGCCATTGTGAGGACAATGCTGCCCCCATCCCCTCCCCATCACTCTCTGTGGAAATCCCGCCTTTACCCTCCAAATCCCAGGGCTGGAAGGCGAGGAGCAGGGAAATAGGACCCCCAGCCCCAGAGAGGTTGCATCCTCCCCACCTTGTCCCTTCCCAAGGGGCTGCAGGGGGGCAGGGGGGGGTCTTCATTTCCTCCTCTCCCCAGGCTGAGGAGATGATCAGTGAGATCCGGGCAGCTTTTGAGGTGTCCCTGGACCAGCTTGACTGGATGGATGAGAAGACCAGGCAGGCTGCAAAGGAGAAGGTGAGCCCTGGGGAGGGCAGCAGATGGGAGTCCTCTCCTCATCCTAGTAAGCCCCCCCACCCCATCTCACTGCCAGGGCCTTTCCCCACACAGGCAGACGCCATCTATGACATGATTGGCTTCCCTGACTTCATCCTGGACAACAAGGAGCTGGATGACGTCTACGATGGGGTAGGGCGCACCTGGTTTCTGGGATCTTGCTCATGCCAAGCCGTGGGCAGCCCCATCGTGGGGTGGTGTCCCTACTTGGTGGACCCATTTGGGACGGGGTGTTACACAGAGCCACCCTAGTATCTTGGCTAGGGTGGGGGACACCACCCTGCTGGACCTCTCTCCATAACTGCTCTTCCCTTCCTCACCAGTATGAAGTCTCGGAGGACTCCTTCTTCCAGAACATGCTCAACTTCTACAACTTCTCTGCCAAAGTGATGGCCGACCAGCTCCGGAAACCTCCCAACCGTGACCAGTAAGTAGGAGGACCTGGAGAGAGTGGGGAATGTGACACCGGCACAATGTCACCGGCGCTGTCCCAAACATGGCCTGGGTGGCAAAGGTTCACTGGGAGGAAGGTCCCCCCATGGGGTAGCACAACATCGCAGGTCACCCGTGGTGGCTCTGGCTTGTCACTTGGTCATGGGGTGGGGACCTGCTGCAGGAGATGGCACAGGAGGGTGCCAGGGCAGGGGGAAGAGGGGACGCATCCCTGTCTGTCCCCTGTCCCAGGTGGAGCATGACCCCACAGACTGTCAATGCCTACTACCTGCCCACCAAGAACGGGATCGTCTTCCCCGCTGGCATCCTGCAGGCTCCCTTCTACGCCCGCAACCACCCCAAGTGAGCCTGGCATGGGGATGGGGACATCTCTTGGGGGTGGGAACAGGCTGGATCAGGGCCAGCACCCCGCAGTCATGAAGCAAAGCTCTGGGGGTCTGAGGGTCCCTCAAGGTGGCCTGCAAAGCCCCACAGGACCACCAGTGTCCCCATGAGGACTCAGTCCCAGCTGGGTGCCAAATGGAGTAGAGTCTTGCTGGGTGTCCCCAACACAGATGGGGTGCCCAGGTTGCAGAGGGGCTGGCTGGGCTGGGAGGAGGCTGAAGCGGCATCACTCGCCCTGCACTTACCTGTCTCTCTCTCCCGGGGCCCCACAGAGCCCTTAATTTCGGTGGCATCGGTGTGGTGATGGGGCACGAGCTGACCCACGCGTTCGATGACCAAGGTGAGAGCCAATGGGCAGTGCTGGCCCCAAATCCCATTCACCTTCCTGCCCCCCTCCCTGGCCCTCAGCATGGG
>NW_009699970.1:0-1155 GCF_000703405.1 Apaloderma vittatum | reverse complement strand
CTGGCTTCTCTGTCCAGCTTTCGCTCCATCCGCTTGGTGAGGACATGGTGTCTGCAGCCCCGGCCCCCTCCTCATCCTCCTCCCCATGGGGCGTGGGATGGGTCCCTCTCACATCCACTCTGTTTTGCACCTTCACCACAGCCCTGGAACTGAGATGGGGTCTATGGGGTAATTTGGGGTGACAAATCCAGCTTGGGGCAGCAGGGGTGCAACAGAGGAGTGGTTGAGCACACAAGCACATGGCTGATCCCCAGCTGGAGCCCGCCTGGAGCAGGGGCTGGGGGACACCCTCTCCCCTGTGCAGGGAACCAAGGCACCAGGTCCCCCATTGTCCCCTGGTGCTGTCCCCACTGCACCCCACCCCAGCTGGGACTCTGCAAGGGGCTGGGATTCATGGGTCCCACCCCACGGTTCGGTCCTGCAGGGCGGGAGTATGACAAGGAAGGCAACCTGCGGCCATGGTGGCAGAACTCGTCTCTGGAGGCCTTCAAGAACCGGACGGCATGCATGACGGAGCAGTACGGCCATTACACTGTCCACCACGAGAAGGTCAACGGTCGGCAGACGCTGGGCGAGAACATCGCTGACAACGGCGGGCTCAAGGCAGCCTACAACGTGAGTGCCACTGTCCCAAGGGGATGCAGACCCCCATGCCTGTCCGTCCCTCCTGGCGCCTTCAGGGCATCTCTCCCACAGGCGTACAAGTCCTGGCTGGAGAAGAACGGGGAGGAGAAGCGCCTGCCAGCCCTGGGGCTCACCAACCACCAGCTCTTCTTCGTGGGCTTTGCACAGGTAGGGTGGAGCAGGATGGTGGTTTCCTCTTTCTTGGTGGGCTGGCCACAGGTGGGGTGGAGCAGGATGGTGGTTTCCTCTTCCATCCCCAGCCCCTTGGAGCCACTTCAAGGCCCCTCATCACACCTGGGGGGGCCTCTGCCCCCCATCTCTGAGGTCGCTCCTGCTCTGGCAGGTGTGGTGCTCTGTCCGGACACCCGAGAGTCCCTGACAAGTACCGCGTCATCGGCACCCTCAGCAACTCCCGGGACTTTGTGGAACATTTTGGCTGCCCCCTGGGCTCCCCTATGAACCCCGGCAAGCACTGTGAGGTGTGGTAGGGATGGGGAGGGTGCTGGGGACAGAGGGGATGATGCTCTGTTG
>NW_009699969.1:16663-17005 GCF_000703405.1 Apaloderma vittatum | reverse complement strand
CCAGGCGCGGGGACGGGGCAGCAAAGGGATTTCCAGTGTGGGGGCTGCTGGAGTTCACTGCCCACAGGAGATCGCAGCGGCAGGGGCACCCTGGGTTGGCAGCAATGCCGACTCTGCACCCCATCGCACCCCCACGCATACCCCAAATCTGCCTGTGCCATCACCCTGCTTTGGAGACAAGGGTAACCTACAAAGCTGCAGAACAGTCCTTATCGTCTCCCCAGCAGCGAAACTGCCGTCGGGAAGGAACGGCGAAAAATACTGCCTGGGTGCGCGTTCCAAGCACAAGAGCTGGGGGTTGTGTTTTCAACCATGCTGATTCCCAATCGGGATGCCGAGCTC
>NW_009699969.1:4414-16647 GCF_000703405.1 Apaloderma vittatum | reverse complement strand
TCTTGCTGAAATCCTCAATGCTGGGATGAAATTAAGCATTAAGAAATGAACTGGGCCTCCTTCCCTTTCTTCTGCTCATTTTGAGTTAACAAAAAAATGTAATTAAAAGCTAATTAAAGAGCCACAATTAGAAACATATCATTTTCCAAAATCACTTTTTTTTTTTTAAATTCCAGCCTTTACCAGGAGCTTGACAGTCTGCAGCCAGTCCATGTCCCTAAGGGGTGGGAGCCCCTGGCCTTGCAGACGAGGCTCGGAGAAGTTGGGAATATTTCCTAAGGACAGTGGGAAACCTGAGTCAATGCCAACAGCTCTCAAGTCTCCATTCAGCATCTTTTCAAGTGGTACAGGGGTAGCCTTGAAAACCCTCAGTTTAGGGCAACATGTGGCATCACATCCAGGTGAGATATTTCTTAAGAATTCTCAAGATGGCATAAGCATGGGTGGAGGAAGAGTTGAGAATATTACCCGTTGTCTTCGCTCTTCTTGCGACCTAGGGAGTGCAGGAGTATGAGGAGTATGAGAAGGTTTAGGAGATGAAAAAGGGATGAATAGCACATAGGTACCATTCAGGCCTTCCAATCACTTTAATGTGCTATTCGGAATATCGCTTTTTATAGCTTAATATGTAGAATATGCAAAGGAACCAGTTGAACTAAATGGGAGAAGCCTTCTGTGTTAAGGATGAGCGTAATCGAATACAGCCCTTTGACTTGATTCAATTAAATCCTTTCTCTTCCAATTAAATAATCAGCCAGAATTTAATAAAAATGAATTTCAGTGTGTCATCCTGCAGCGTGATGACCTCTGAGATGGTGAAGGCTTATGTATATTGTGCTGATCGCTTTTTATCTGCCTGTGTCGCACTTCCACCCCCAAAAAAGGCCTTCTGCCGACATATTTACATTATTTTCTCATCTGCTCCATGTATCTCTGCTTACAGCAACAGTTCCCAGCTGCAAGGGCTGTGAGCATCCCCAGCTTCCTTCAGCACATCCCCTAAATGAAGTTCATGGCAAAAAGGTCGCCTCCGCTCCGTTTCGCCCTGGCGCGCTGCGGGGCCAGCAGCGGCGCTTTGGCCCCTTCCAAATGTCACCAGAGGTGTCCGTGCGGCCACTCATCTGCAAAGAAACGCCGGGAAAACCCCGTCCGAGAGACCAGCAAAGCTGAGCAGCAATCCCGCTGAGGAAGCCCAGCACGCCCTGGCTCAACAGCCTCCTGTAGCACATCCCCGCTAAGTAATTTCCGTCCAAGCTACAATAGTCGCTGATGCCTGGAGTTATTCTTCTTTTCCTCTACAAAAGTCACCATTTTATTTGTGGGGTTTTCTTGTAATTTCTCACTCTTAAAACACTGAGCACCAACTCTTTTCTTCCTTGGCGCATGTTACCGCAAACCTTGCTGCCGCACCACAGCTGAAACGCTGCTGCTTTAGTTAATAAATTGTTAAAATGGGCTGACACAGAGCTAAGGTTAAAAATGTGGGTAAATATTCTCGTTTTCCCCACAATGCTGCAGTGACAGCGTTTCTGCGCTGGTGAAAGGGTCCCGGTGACGTTCCCGGGCTGCGCATCCCCCAGGACTGCGAAAACAAACCCATTAACGTTTATCAAGTGCCTCGGACTGGGGGAATTACATCACCGCGGCGAGATACAAGCTTAATGGATCAAAACAAACCCCAGACTCAAACCCCTCCTCTTAGACACATCTCAGTTACCCGGTGCAAATGTCGAGGAATCCCGCTGAGAAGAGATAATTGAGAGAAAAATGCGATCCCAGAGATTTTTCTCCAGTAAACTCATTTCACGTTAATAGGAAGCAGATTTCTAGACCCCTCGCAAACAAACGACTTCCACAGCATATTTCACAGCTGAGCACATCTATGGCACCAGGCTTTACGCGGCGGCTCTATTAAACCCAACGCTTGTTTAATGAATTGCAGCATTCCAACGAGTCTGTGTACGTTCAGCCTATACGCCAGCGTTCGCGGGGCCGACGGCAGCAGCCAGCGCTCTCCGAGCAGGTACGGGCATCAGCGAGGAGCTCCCACTGCAACATACCCAAAACTTGTCATTTGGGTTGCTGCTTCTTGACTGTGGTGGGCGGGCAGTTGATTGCTGTTTAGTTTCATAGAATTTGAAGTGTGAGCGCTCAGGAGTTTCAGGGTCTCTGCTTAACGTAAAACTGTTTGGAGTCAGTGCAAATTTAGGGGAGGTTCTCCCCGTTGATGAACCATGAGAGATACAAACCGCTGCATATCCACCTGGCTGGGGCTGGGCTGTGCAGCTGAAAGGGAAATGAAGCCATCATGCGGTCAATTGTGGTTGCCATGCTGCAGCTATCTCCAGGATGACCTCATCTTGAGCGCGGTGCTGGCAACAAGGACCAACACCGAGGTCGCGGGTTTGATTCCCGCTTGGTCCCCATGTGTTGCCTGGTCTAGTCGAGAGGTGGCATCCCTGTCCAAAACAGGGAGGTTGGACTACATGATCTCTAAGGTCCCTTCCAGCCTAGGCCATTCTATGATTCTATGATCTTCATCACACAGGTCAATATGTAAACCTTGGCAACAAGTCTAACCCTGCTCCATCCTCCTGCTCTAACATAGCCCCTGCTGCAAACTATGCGTGAAGTGCTCTCTTTTATGGCATGTTCTTAAGGACATCCTGGTGCTGGAGAAGGTAGAGAGAAGGGCAACCAGAATGATCAGGGGACTAGAGGGTAAGTCTTATGATGAGAGGCTGAGGGAGCTTGGTCTGTTCAGCCTGGAGAAGAGGAGGCTGAAGGGAGACCTTCTCACTCTCTACAACTACCTGAAAGGCAGCCGTGGTGGGAAGGGTGTTGGCCTCTTGTCCTGAGTGAATAGTGACAGGACAAGAGGGAATGGGTTCAAGTTGCGCTAGGGGAAGTTTAGATTGGATATTAGGAAAAACTTCTTCACCAAAAGGCTGGTGAAGCGTTGGAATGGGTTGCCAAGGGAGGTGGTGGAGTCACCATCCCTGGACGTGTTTAAAAACAGCTGAATGTGGCACTTCAGGAGATGGTTTAGTGTTAGGGCAGTGGAGGGCTTGATCATCTTAAGGTCCTTTCCAACCTTGATGTTTCTATGATTCTATGTAGAATCATAGAATTGCTTTTGTTGGAAAAGACCTTTAAGAGCATCAAGTCCAACCATCAACCCAGCACTGCCAGCCCCACCACGAACTCATGTCCCTGAGCACCTCATCTGCGCGGCTCTTAAACACCTCCAGGGATGAGAGCTCCACCCCTGCCCTGGGCAGCCTGTGCCAGGGCTTGGCAACCCTTTTGGTGAAGACATTTTCCCTAATATCCAACCTAAACCTCCCCTGGAGCAACTGGAGGCCATTTCCTCTCATCCTATTGCTTGTCACATGGGAGAAGAGACAGACATGCACATATCAAAGCAAAAGTGCTGTGATAATTTAGCTTTCTCCCATGGCCCCACTCAGGAGCAGGTTTACTGGGTTGTTCCTACATGGGTGCCGTAGGTCTCTCTGAGAAAAGGGGTGAACCCTGAGATGCATCCACACGAGCAGAGCTGCCTGCTTAAGCTGTAGGACTTAGCTAGCAGGATAATAGGTGCCGTGAAAAAACTCCTGTGATCAAATAGCTACTTAAATGAGGTGTCAGTGGGACAGATGCAGGAGAGGTGATTACGGGTTGCCTCTGTGTTTCCTTCTGTGATGACACGCCGGGGTGGGTCACTGCACCCTGTCATTAATAAAGCATCAGCATCCAGCTGACAGGTCCTTTGTCCTGTGAAGTCAGTTCCTATGAAGGTTTGACATTAGCAAGAGGCACGGAGAAACTGAGACACCTCTGAATTTTCATAACCCTCTAGATGCTTTAGCCTGGCAGGTAAGAGGCAAGACCAGTGCCCTAAATGGGGCAGGATGCAGGAATTAACAACTGCACCCATCCATTTCAACTGGGGCAATAAACACCCTTGGCAAAAATGGTGGGAGAACAGCCCTTTCCTCCCTCTCCAGCAAACAAAACTAGAAACAGGGTCTGCAGGGCAAGGCCATGGGAAAAAGCCAGCTGGAGCGTCATGGAAAAGGAAGATGCTAGAGAGAAATGCGATTTTTTCACTCTAATATCTGTGAAGTAAGTAAAAGATAAGATCTTGAGCATGGTTCTGGCCTCTACAATAATCCCAAAATGAATGCAGAAATGGAGAGCTCCATAGCAGCAGCGAAGGAGAGGGGATGTAGCATGCACGGTGCACCCTCCCCGTTGCCACTTGCCTCCCAGGGGGACACAAGCGTCCACAAAATCCCCAGGCACCGCACTGGGCAATCTAGACAAGAGCAAACCTTAATTTCTTCTTACAAGGCTACCCAAGGTAGAGCAGCCTTGAGAGAAAGCATGCTCTGGTGTAAGTGTTGTTGTCCTCTCCTGTTATACTGGTGACACATCTAGTTTGAGGATTGCCCCATGAGAAAAACGGCTGCTTTTATAACAAAAGAATGTGCCTGAGGAGCGTGGGATAGCAAAACCTGCTTTTTTCCTTTTCTTTTTATTTTTTTTCCAAGACGCTACCAGCAGAGTGGACTAATCCTGTATTGTGTAAGATTACAAATGTACAATTACATTCCCCACTAAGCTATGAAAGCACTAAAAACATACCTAGATAAAGTTTCAGCACTGAGAAGGCAGCTAAAAATATGGAGGGATATTCATATGCATGCACATTACTTGATCTATAGTCAATTCATTAATTCCATGCATTTGGGGCTTGGAACCTATTGGTGTCCACCTTTATCTGCTCATAACACAGATTAGCTGGAGTCATCTCGGTGAAAAATAACGCTTTTTCAGGACTGAGAGAAGTCCCTTTCCACCAGGTAAGTCACGAGTGTGTTATTTCTTCAGTTAGGTAGGAGAATCCTGCAGCTCTCTCACAGGGTGGGGAAACTGAGGCACAGATGGGCTGAAACTGTGTGCGAAGGGGTGTTGTGACCCAGTGGCACCTGCTGCAACCCATAAAGCACAGCCAGCCTTTCCAGTTCAGTTAGGGACAATGACAAACTGCCGTGTGACTGGTACTCTCACGGTGCTGGTCCTCACGTGATGGGTAATTTGTGTCACGCTCTGACACTAACGAGGCAGAGGGAGAGAGATTCGCTGTAAAATCCAGGGAATGCAAAGCTGTAAACATGGTGGCTTGACACCAAATGGCTCAGTGCATTTTCTACTTCAGCGCACTGCCCAACCCCCAGAACTGGTGACAAACCTTCTCACTGGTTGGCTATCGCACTAGCACACACGTTTTGCCTGAAGAGCAGGTTTTAATGCCGTCTGCTGGAGGCTGATTTGCACTAAGGTAACGCCAGCCATGGAAGGGCAGGGGACTTGCTGCTTCTAATAAAGCCCATTTAACTTTTGACATAGATTAGTTGAGAACAAACAAACAAAAAATCAACTGAAAAAACGCCCACCAAACACACAAGCGTGATAAAGTGTCTGGGTATAAAATCAATATTGAGGCAATTAGCAGCCTGTGAAAAATTCTGGCTGCAAGTCAGTTGATGGCAGGGATGGACTTAGAGGTGCTGTCAGCTCCCCTGGGCGTTGCACTTCCCTTCGGATCTGCGGCAGTTAACACCCTCCGGAGGGATTCCCACTATTCCTGCATTTTCTCTCTTCTCCCCAGGGGACCCCCGCACATCCAGGCACCCGTCCCACCCACCTCCCTGTCCCCAGCATCACCTCCCCCCAGCGCTCCCCACCTGGCTGGGGGGAGTCCCCAGGCTCTCAAGGCTTTCTTCCTGGTTCCTGCACTTTGGGGAAATCCAGAGATCCGGCTGACGAGCCTGAGCTGCTACAGCTGGACCCAGGTCCCTCCGTCTGATTCCCAGCTGCTGCTGGGAGGAAGCTGTGGTCCCAGAAGGACAGCCAGGTCCTCAGCCGGCACGCCAAGAGGAGCTCGGTCCCCCAGGGGAGAGAAGGACTGAAGCGTTATCTAGCCCCTCAGCTAACTCAGGTCAGACTTATTCATATTATGGACATGAATAGATTTTCGTGAAAGTGGGGAAGTTTTCCCCAAGCCTGGTCCACCAGAGAAGAGGGAGATGCCGTTAAATGAAGGCTCGGTGGAACAAGAGGGATCCAAGGGAAAACTGATGTTCTCAGCAGAGAGGGAACATCAGAAGGTGATGAGGTCCTGGCACAGGTTGCCCGGAGAAGCTGTGGATGCCCCATCCCTGGGGCTGTCCAAGGCCAGGGCTTGCAGCAACCTGGGCTGGTGGGAGCTGTCCCGGCCCACAGCGAGGGGAGTGGAACTAGGTGACCTTTAAAGTCCTTTCCAATCTAACCCATTCTATGAATCTATCACTACGGGTGGTCTCGTAGAAAGCCATGGCAGATATGTAGGACTGTCTGAAAAAAATGAGGAAGAATGCTAAATAAATATTTTTTTTAAAAAAATAGCATAGCTGGACGGATTCCTTTGAAACATCTAAACCTGTTGTTAAGCTCGAGTGCATGGACAAGGTTCTGTAGGTACCAGCATGTTCATCCCCCCGAAGGTCTTCAGGACAAGACTCCAATCAGTAACCTGGCAGGGCTGTTGGCAGGAGGATTTTAAGTATTACATATAAAACTTATTGATGGCAATTAAACAGAGCAGGACAACTGCCAAGTTCCTGTATTTGCTCACTGTCAGGAGGTTTTATGGATACAGAGAGAGATAATCTACAAAGCTGTTCAAGTGCATTTAATTCTTCTGATACCCACGTACCGCAGCTTGCATGAGGAGGATGTGTTTATTCTATAAAGTTAGGGACTTCATAGCACAGTACTTGGATCTAGGGCAGGTTTTGTATTATTAACTTCCTTCTAGTGAATACAGAAAAATCAAACCTATCCAGTTTGGGGGGGCATTGACAGAAGCTTGTCAAAATGCCAGAGGCCGAAGAATGGGCACTAAGCTTGAAAATATCTGGGACCTCAAATGTGATGGAGATGTGAGCTGAGGTGCGGGATATATGGGGCTTGGTCTGTCACGACACAAGACAAAGGGACATGAAGGGAAAAAAAAAAGCGGTACCTTTTGTAACATCCACATCTATGTTCCTAGACTAAAGGTTAGGCCAGATGGGCAGCGAGCGGGAGCGACGCTCCATCCCTCACAGCCCGTGCTGGCCAGAAGGTCTCGACAAGCAGGAGAGATGACTTAAGAGTGTTTGGCTGATTTTCTTGCCTTCTGATGACAGCCCATTAAAAGGAACAATTCGTAATCTGCACCAGGCCAGCTCGCCTCAAGACAAAGATCTGCTTCATTTGCAGTTGCATAATTAGCAAATACCCTAATTTCACTTGCTTTCTTTTTTTTTTGTAGTAAACAAACGTTATCTTTTCTGATGAAAACAAACTTAAGAGGCCTGAGTCTACTTCAGACTCTTCTATAGAAAGCAGCAGCATCATTATCCTGTTCTCAGATACAATGTCTAGACACTTAGGATGAAAATATTCATTATTGCTAATTTGCATCTCTTTCGATTCTAGGATGGAAATCAAATGAAGATGTCAAAACAGTGCTACCTGTGCCTCGGGCACAAAGGAGACATGGTCACCCCAAAACGTGAGCTTAGCTCGTGTGAAAAGAAGCCATCTCTGGTATCCTCATCACTGCGGGCAGCGCAAGATGAAAGACGAGTAAAACCAGCGGGAAATAACAGGGTAAGAGCGTGGATGGGAAATCTGTGGCTTTACAGATGGTGAAAAAAAAACAACAGGGAGCTCAGCAGCAAACCAGTGAAACGGCCCAGACCCGCGGCTTGGGTGGGTTTTGTCTGGTGCGGCCGCTGAGCCCAACCGAGTTGTGGGGGCGTCAGGGAATTTGCTTCTGACCCCAGAGCACTTCACCAGGAGCGGAGGCTCTTACATCCCTCAGACTTCTTGGAAAAATCCCAGCCTTAGATTGCAAGATGTGCTGAAATACAGCTCCTCATCGGGATGGCGATAACTCCTGTGAGTTTAGGAGAGACTTTTCCTGGAGATAAAGTACATTTTAGATGTACTCCTTACTTGCTGGTAAAAAAACTTGCCCTTAGTACAAGGGAACAAGGAAATCCATATTGCACCTGAGCAACACGCTTCACTGAGCTTGGAGAGCAAAGCTAAAAATAATCTCTTTATAGCAAATAGGGACAAATACTTAAAAATAATAAAAAGTTGGTGAATATTCATTTGAACTCCTAAGCAAATTTGCCCTTGTTATATTTACATCTCTCTTGTGTTCTCCTTCCGTGCAGGGAAGTTTTATTAGCACGAACATTTGCAGAAAGTGAATTTGAAGCCTGAATACCCATGGGAAATGAATTTTAAATTCACTTGCTGTGTGCAGTCACCCGAGAAACTTGATCATAATTGTTTATTATACTTAAATATTTGTATTGTGGAAGCACTTGTTAGATAAAAAGGCTGAGATGCTCTGGTGTTGGGTGCTGTACAAATACCGTTACAGAAACTACCTCCATCCCCAGCAAATAGAAATGGTGACAAGTGACACCTCTGACCAGGCTCGGTCACATAAGAGACGGCAGATTTCAAGGTCAAGAACAAGTTTTGGGGCAGAAAGGTGAAAGATCAAACCATTTCTGCAATTTTCCAAGACAATGTGAGGAAGTTGCAGCATATGCACTCCCTGGCACAACCACAAATGACCTTGTACAGGATATCTGAAATCATACAATCATAGAAGAGTTTGGGTTGAAAGGGACGTTAAAGACCATCTAGTTCCAACCCCCCTGCCATGGGCAGGGACACTTTCTACCAGACCAGGTTGCTCAAAGTCCTGTCTGACCTGGCCTTGGACGCTCCCAGGGCTGGGACACACACCTGGCATCCAGGAGCAGCTCCTACAAAAGCCTCCAAAAGCTGCTGCACTCCTGATCTTTGCAGGAAGGGAAGGGAGCACATGGAGAGCACACTTTTAGACCAATCTTCCCTCAATTACTTTTCTTTGTCACCTGCCTTGGTCTAGAACACAACGAGGGAGACGATTTTTTATGATTATGGAGGAATGACTGCGAGGTCGGATCCCTGCTGGAAGCGGGGCAGGGCTCCACACACTGCACCTGCCAACGGGAGCACGAGCAAATTACCGACTCTTAAGGGCTGATGAACAAAAACCACCCTGAAATTGAAGCTCAAGCGACAGTAATAAGGATGCACAAGAGAGAAAATTTCATTAGGACATGCACTCCCCTTATGCACCCCGCTAAAAAGCAGCCAGGAGGAGGGGGTTCAGAGCCGCCCCCTGGAGATGTGTCAGGTCCCCATCAGCTTCCCTGGCCCTTTCGTACAACTGTGTCTTTTAATTATTGCCTGCCATCGTCAGCTTAGGGTTGCCTGTGTCAATTTGCATTTGCAACACACCACAGTGCAACAGTTCCCTGCTCCTCTGTAGAAATAGTCGGTGTTATTGGCAATGTAATTATGTGCCATCGATGATTATCAGAGATTTAAATTGCCCCAAGGATCTTTGCGAGTCCATCAGATGTGGCGTTTCATGGTGTTTCCTCCAGACGCAGGCCACCGAGGTGATGCTGGTGCTGAAGGGGAAAGCTGTAATTAGGCAAACGTGAAAAAGAGAAGAGGGACCTGATGAGGCAAAGGAAGAGGAACGGGCTCTGGGGAGCCTGTCGCTGGCACCACTGCGTGAAGGGTCAGAGACACCTGCTCAGACAACATCATTCTCGAGGAAGCTTGAGCTGCTTTTGAATGACGTCTGAGACCCAGAGGGCTGGAAAGGGGAAGAGGGAGACATCAGCATCATGGAGGGGGACGATCTCGTGCAAGGGGGGATAACAGGGCCCCATCGCTGGATAGAGCATCCTCGCAGCAGGAGCAAAAATGGGGACGCCCTCTGCCCAGAGAGCTCCACAGGCAGCGCTGCAACACCCCCACGCCCTCATTTAGATCTTCTTTTAGCAGATAAATGCATAAAAAAAGAGATAAGCTAAATGCTACGAGCAGGGGATGTCTGGCAGAAGATCTTGTCACCAGGGCAAGGTGGAGGATCAGGGAAACAGGTGAAGGTGAAACTCCACAGAACCTACTGTAAGTGAACACAAGTGCCAAACGGGCTAAAAACACCTTCTCCAGAACAACATTCTGTCGGTCGCGGAGGAAGTCAAAAGTTGTCTTTTTATGGCTTGAAGTGGTTTAACTATGCGACTTCTCTAAACCAGAGAATTAATGACACTGAACACAACAACAGCAACAAAAAATTAAAGGCAACCCAAAGAATGTTCTCTTAATTGTAGCAGCCTGCTACATTAAAGCTGCCATAGGAAAATTCATTTACAATTCAGCTATTAAATTGCAAACCATTACCACTGCTTTTATGGCTTTTTATTCCTCTAACAAATTTATTATGTAATTACTCTGTGCAACAGCATCGTTTCTAGCCAGCGAAGTTGAAATAAGGCACCTATTTCGCAATCCTAACAATTCTGCACTTTCCAGATGTAATTTATACAAAAGAGGAAATAGAGCACAGTGCAGGTTTCTTCCTGGGACTCAAGACATTTGCGTATGGATGCAGAGTCTTGACCGTTACCCGGCTTTAGTTATGTCCAGTAAATACCCAAAACTTAGGTACTGAAGAGCCGGGGCTCAGACCCTGACCAGGACCAGCTTTGGGGGCTGTTGCATGTGTGTTCTGAGCCAGAAAGGGCACAACCAGGCGATGAAGGCGAGCGAGAAGCTCTGACAGCTGCTGTTTCTTGCCGTAGGAAATGCAATCGCGTCCCCGGCCTGGGGACACGCACCCACGGCCCCGCGGCAGGGCTCAGGGAGCTGCCCACCTCCCACCTGCCAGGGGCTCAAGCAGCCCCCAGCCTGCTTGCAGAATAAAAGACAATTAAAAAAAAAAATAATAATAGTTTTCAGAAAAGGAATTGGAAAGGCATTTTCTGCCTTGTGTTTTCCACCTCTGCAAATGAGATCTGTAAATAAATAAATAAATATACTCGTGGGCATCATAAAAAGAACTGCATAAAGGGGCATTAAGCAGGCCATGCATTCCCCAGGCAGAATGACTGGATTATTGTTGGAAGATGCAAATAAATTCACATCATGTGCCTTTTTTCCCCCCCACCTCCCTCTCCTTTTTTCTTTCTGTACCACCCTCATCAAAAGGAAGAGATAGCATCAGTATCCAGCTCAGGAATCTCTCGAGCAGGCTAAAGACCCAATTATTCTGGATTTCAGGAACTGCCTACTGTCCAGCCGGAATTCATCGTGCTTTACAAAAACCCCAGCTTAAACACTCAGTAGCTCGCGGTTTCCCCAGCGAGACCACCACATTGCACCAGTCCCCAGCACCTGCGTGGCCATGCCACGACCACAAAACCGTCTTCTTGGAAGCCATTCCCTTGTCTCATAGGGTTTTCTTCTATCCCAATCTACCAGCAGCTGCTCCTCATCCCCGTCACATCACCTGCAATCCCAACTCGAAGCAGGCACGTGCCCTTCGGGACGCTCTGAAAATAGGCACCGCAGTGCTTTGCCGTGCTGGCCCCTGGGGATTTCATACAAAGGCGAAAGAAAAGGGGGATAAATGAGCAAACACCCAATTTTTCCCTAATTATCATCATCCTTGATAACAATAATATTCTAATTATTATTATCCTTGCAGTTATTATTAGTCTGTTTGAAACAGGAAGGTCTTTGGGGGACCCATGGGCTGGCAACTGCCAAGAGAAGGCAAAGCAGGGGCTCTTGTGAAGGGAACGAGGTTCTTGGCACACCCCACACCACCACCAGTCGGCGGGGGTGGCAGGGAGACGGACGGGGGGTCCCTGCAGCCTCGGGAATCCCGAGGGCGCAGCGAACCTGCTTAGTGATGCAGGAGGCATCTCCCTCGGTTCGCGCATCCTGAACGGCTCCTCAGAAGGGCTCAATGGCACCAGGCTCCCCCGCCGCAGCACAAGCTCTGACTTGCTGTGGTGATTTAACGCCCGTTCCAAATACTTGCCGTGGGTATCGTCACCCAGGACAAAGCTGACGGGGTTCCACAACCCCAGTGCCCCGCTCTCCCCAATATTAATGAAATCTCCACAAAGATTTGGAGGGGAATGAGATGCCGAGCCAGGATAAGTTATTCTGCTGCGCCTGCCAGCACGGCTCTGTGAGGTGTGAGATGGACTTACTGGGAGCAGCCAGGCTGGGAATTGCAAAGAGGAGGAGGAGTCCAAGGG
>NW_009699969.1:3707-4383 GCF_000703405.1 Apaloderma vittatum | reverse complement strand
TAGGCCCAAATATCACCGGATCCAGCAGGAACTGGCTATTCAGACAAGCCGGGATGATTTTCCTTCTTTGTCTGTTGGCTCAGGTGCCACAAAATCGTGGATTTCCATTCAGAGTGTGGGGCAGAGGCGTTACATCAAAAAGGGGGGTTGGGGTAAAGTTAATGAGCAATTAAACAATTGAGACGAAAGATACAGGGGGGGAAAAAAGCAACGCTTAAATTTCCCACAACAAAGAAATTACATTTTTGCGTACCATAAAAAATAAATCAACCATCCTTAATGCATGTTTTTCTCAATGTGCTCCACTTTTTCCCTAACTACAGATCATTTTCTTAAACCCCTGGTACCTGCGAAACTGAACGTGGGCAGCAAGTTTCTCTAGGTTTTCTAAGCCTGGTGCTTCTTGGGCCAATGAGTACCTGGGGCTTCCCGGCTGGGTAGAAGCCAGCCCATCAACATTTTCAAAACCATCTCAAGTCACCCCAGAGACAGAAGCAGCCAGACTCCAATGGAGCCACCTGGGGTCCTGGTCTTTGCTTTTTGCTTTTTCTTCTCTGCTCCTTTAAAAGAGGTCTTTACTGTAACAAGGAGCAAAATTTCTATGGGAGGAAAAAAAAAATTTGGATTTTAATTTTTTTTTTTTTTTTTTTTTTTTTTTTACAGAGTGCTGTTTCTG
>NW_009699969.1:0-3527 GCF_000703405.1 Apaloderma vittatum | reverse complement strand
ACCACGGCAGTTGCTATGGTGACCGTGGATTTTCTTAAAACTCCTGCAAAAAGGAGGCTGAAGGCCTGAGTTGTTCTCTTCAGACAGAGCCCCCCGAGCCCTGTTTGCGGGGGTTCTCTCCATACCCCAGCCCATAGCACCGAGGAGCTCTGTGCCGGCCGATCTTCCTCCGGCAATTAGAGCTGTTCCAAGGGTTGTCTACAGGTGCGGCTCCTCCGTCACCAGAGAAAGTGGTTTTTAATTGCAGCCCTTCGAGGGGGGTGTGGAATGAACCTTCTTCCTCCCTCAGCAGAGGCTGCTAAAACACACAGAGAAGTCACAGCACGGAGGAGCACAGCCCTAAAGCTTCCAGAGCCCCCGGACCCTTCCCCAACACCCGCCTGTGGCGGGACGCGGCGTCCCCATCTGCGACCGGGTTCAACAGGCAGCTCTCCTCCTAAACTCAGTTCTGCCCTTTGATATTTTTGAAGGCGGTGTTTTGTCCCTCCCCAGCCTCCGGGAGTCGGGATAAACCACCAAGCCGTGGATTTTCAGAGCGGAGCCCCGGGGTACCCCGGCGCAGAGGTGCCGCTCCCAGGGATTCGTGTGCGTGCAAGCAGAACGTTTCCAGACGGCTTTAAATGAAGTGGCTGGCAAAATCCCAGGGGAATATTTAGTTAGGATAAGGAACATATAGAAGCCCAGCTTTTGGAGCCCTCTCACAGTAGCTTCTGTTTCCATGGTGACTAATGTTTGTGTTTCTATCTGGTCCCAGTGTTTCTATCAGATTCTTGCTCCACGGAACAGCTGTTACAAGTCATTTCACCCAGACAGATGATCCTGATAAGGAGCAAAGTTTCCATTCTACACAGATGCACATTTATTTAATAAAATCCAAATAATCCAAACCCGGAAAAGATCGGTGCTTCAAAAAATTGATCATCAGTGCAGCCGCCTGACGGAAAGAGATTGAAAGCGGCCACAGAATAGGATGCCTAGTAAGGGGTGACAAAAACCATAATAGAAAATAAAGAAAACAACTCCGAAAGCCCTAGCAGCTTTATTAAATTTGGCTGTGATCTTTCTATGCTTGGGCTTTACACGCCAGTGTTGTGCCTCAGGAGGGTCTCCTGGAGCCGTCGGTGATGCGGGGTGCAGGGCGGCTGCCCTTGCCCCCCCCACACCCCCTCAGCTCTCCGGAAAGCTGCCGAGAGCGCCCAGAGGAACCCAGCACGGGCTAACCCACGTGCCTCAAATATCTAGTTGCCGCAGCTTTTATATGAATAGCCCCATCTCCATTTCAGCTTAAACACTACTTTTTTATTGATATTTTCTTAAATAGGGTGGCTTGTGTCTAGCTTCTTGGAGCAATCTTATTTTAGCCTTTTCATTACTGTAGTCACAGGCTAAAAATTCACAATATGAGCACCCGTGTCTTGGATCAAGCTTCCGCAGAGGTTCTGTGGGATCAGCAGCGGAGCCTGTGCTAGCGGAAGAAGGTTGGTGCTGCGGTTGCCTCTGACATCTTCATGCTTTTGGTTCTTCCCTGAAAAGATCAAATGGTCTGAGATGTCCAGGCAAGGCCAGGAGCCTCTGGAGATGCCCCAACATCTGGGGATGGCAGGTCCTCCCAGCGCCCAGGCAGGTTTTTTTGGGTTGTTGGCTGCTTCCTTCCTGCAACCAGGGCATGCCATGGGCAGAGGTGTGGTCCAGTGGTACCAAAAAAAAAATCTGCTTTTAGATCCACAGCTGGAGGTGAGCGCCCTGCTTGTCTCTGGAGCCGTGCCCACCCACTGCTGCCACCGGGACAACCCGGAGCTGAGCAACAGGAGGGATGAGAGGTCTGAAGGAATGGAAACGCTACAGGAAAAAGAAAAATCAACCCCAGCATTATCCTGTCTCTGAGCTTCTTGCACTTACAGCCCCGCTCCTGAGACAGACCTGCCAGCACAGCCCACGGCCGGTCCGTCCGTCTGACGGGCAGAGCGGAGGGTTTGCAGGAGGCAAGACCTGCTTTCCCTCGCTGGCGCTTTACTCCTGCGGTCCCGTTCGTTACGTTTTCTCCCCGCTCACTGAAACTCCAACAGGGACCAACAATTCACTCACGCGGTGCGACAATTCGTTCACCGGGGCAGGAGCGGTCAGAGGACGGTGTCCCGCTCCCCCGGCACTCGCTGCCATGCACAGCTGGAGCGCACGGGCACGGGGTTGCTTATCATTTTAATGACTCTGAAATCCTGGCTCATCACACGGCGGAACTTAAAACCTGCGGAAATGATTTTCATTGTTAGCCTCCTTCTTCTTAATTTGAAAACTTCCTGCGAGTAATTGAAATCCCGGCTCCGCAAAAGCCAAAGCCTTATCTACTGCCTTGCTTAGTCAAATTAGGAGAGATGGAACTTGACTCTAGATTTGCTAACTATTTTCCTCTGCGTTCAGAAACATCCATTACCTCTTGCATTGCACAAATATGAGCACCCGTCCGCCGGCTGCAGAAACACATTGAATTATTTTAATCAGAAACAAGAATCGTGTTGAAAGCAACTTGAACACGGCAAAACAGGAAACCTGGTCTTGCAGACTCCTTTGGAACAAAGACTCGAGCTTCCCTCTTCCAGACTATCAATCAGACTCTAAAAATAAAGGCAGATATACAAAATTATCCCACCATCAGGGCCTGAAAATATTCAGGGAAGCATCTGTCAGTGCTTCCATTACTCAATTTCCCAGGTTCTCTATCTGCACTCTTCAGATTGCACCAGGCTGACACTTGGCACGCACACCGGGGACGATGCTGCAGCAGTTTGCTTGACAGCAGCCTGTTAACATTCCTGGACACCAGGCAGCGCGGGGAGGCTGTATTTCTCACTCTGCCAGACCCGGCAATGCAAACACCCATGGCTCCCACGGATTTCGGCTGAAGCCAGAGTGATCTTCAGCTCTTCCCAAAAATCAGGCCACACGTCCTGCCAGGTTTGTTTGAGCATCGGCCCTGCCGTGAAGCTCAGGGGATGCCCAAGTGCACGCTTCGCTGCAGCCAGCAAAGCCCCTCCTGACCTGCAAGGGGGTCAAGACAGGGGTCAACGCCTGAATGCAAACTGCTTTTTCTCCCGTGCGAGGCATTGGCATCGGGCTGCCCTTCACACTTGCCCGGCACCCAGAGAGGTCGCTCCCTGCTCCTTTGCTCCTGCACCAACCGCTCTCCTCCCTGCACCAACCCTGGCCTGGCCCCGTTGCAAAATCTTCCTTTTTACCTAATCCTGGACAAAGTTTTGGGTAAAAGGAACGGGAATGTCCTGCCCTTCCCAGCCTCACCTCCTGCTACTGCCCACACCACCGCTGCGTCCCCTGCATCTCCAGCTCTTCCAGCCCCTCACCAAATACTTAATCCTCTCCAGCAACGTGACCAACAGTAATCAAAATCCTCCCAACAGCAGCTGGAGCCCCAGGGAAGAGCATTTCATTGATTTGTTTCCTCCTCTTGGAAAACAGAAATATTTAAAAGCTAATCTAGCAAGGACTAATCCCAGGCCCAAATACAAACTGGG
>NW_009699968.1:5233-20529 GCF_000703405.1 Apaloderma vittatum | reverse complement strand
ATAAAATATATATATAACCTCGTGAAAACGAGGTTAGCTTAGCCATCATGTAAACTATAGTTTGTTTTGAAACTTAAGAGCTACACCAAAATGATCTACTTACCATGTACCAGGAAGCATTCTGGAGAATTACTTAGTGTTTTAATATATACGCCGCACTCTTCTGGAATACAATTGAAAGTCAAAATTAATTCTAATGTAAGACAGTAAACAGGCAAAATGCCTTGGTTAAGAAGGAAGAAAGAATGCCACGCTCTGGCCTAAAGAAGAAGGTATGGTTAAGAAGCATACATATAGGGAACTTACAAACTCGGTGACTTCAATTTAGGGAGATATTGAAAATACAGTTTCATGTAACAGAATGGAAAGCCACTCCTTTGGCACACTGCGGAGTAGGCAGAGCATGACAGCCGGAGTTCTCTCTTCCTAACAGTCCTCTCTTGGGCTGGGATCAGGACACACCAAAGAACAAGCAGACACTTTGTATTTCTCTCTCCTTCAGGTAACAGGCTGGAATTCAAGGCAGTCAACCTCCCTGCATGTGTTGGCTTTGTGTGGCAGGGGTCTGACAGCCTGAGGGGACTACAGGGGTGGCTCCTGTGAGATTGGGAACCTTCTAGAAGCTCCCTGGCTCCAAGCCGGACCCACCTCTGGCCAAAGCTGAGCTGCAGGCAGGGAAGGACAGAAAACTGGGAGCAAAGCTGAGCCTGGGAAGAAGGGGACACACACACACAGTGGTTTTGGTTGTATTTCTCATTACACTACTCTGATTTGTTTGGTAAATTAGTATTGTTGTTCCAATTAGATCAATGGGTTTGTCCCCAAGATGAGCGTGGTTTTCACCTGTGTCTGTTTTGTGAACTGTCTGCCGTTTTTCTTACCTTGTTTGCTCTCATCATGAGCAGTGTGGATAGAGGAATGTTTTGTGCACTCAGCTTCACAAACTAAAGTCTTCAAAAGTGACTGAGTTTCCTCCAAACCATACTGGACAGCCTCCAAATACATTCTTCTGAGGAATCCAGCATTAAAGAGGGCTCCTGACCTAGGACATACAAGACAAGTGAAAAGTTAAGGCTTCTTAATGAAAGCAAAAAACCTCTTGCCCAGGTTGGTCAGCAATTATATTACACCAAACCACTGCATAAGGCTGCGTTCTTAACTTCGCGATACTGAATTGCTTTGTTTCCAGGGACAGTAATGTCGGCCTCATGTTAAAAATCAAGATCTCAACAACAGTAATTTTAGTTCAACCACTGACTTGCCCTGCTACAATGAGAAAGTAATTTAAACCCCAGAAGAAAGGTACTGGCAATTGTCAACCATTTTTAATACTGCTTTGAAATGGCTAAAAGACTTAACAAAAGGATTTATTCCTGTTTCTCACAAGAGATAATTCTAAGTACTAAACAGTAGATTATTTACTACTGTCCGCACATGTACAGATTTAGTAAATTCTCCAGAACTATCAAGTAATCAACTGTTGCTCAACATTTGGCAACTAGATAAACATACAGCCAGGTTCTCCTGTGCAGGACATCTCGCAGAAGTTGCACAGACTGTGAATTTTAAAGCAATTTTCTTATTAACTGGTTTCAACTCTGTGAAGAAAAATACCCTACTAAATTCAAATTAATTGAATATTTCCTGGATTCCTTGTGATTTTTACTATAAGACTCAACAGCTGACCTCCAAAGGTCCTTTCAGCCTCAGTTATTCCCCAACTTCCACAGTGTTCTGAACTTACCAGAGAGGACCAAGAGCTACTGCTGTCTTCCCAGGCATACTGCCATGACAATCACAAGGCAGCTGCTGATAAGGGTTTTCTACAACAGAAAAAACCAGGATTTAAGTCGTTTTCAAATAGTCGGTAATGCCCACAGTATCGGAGAAAGATGACACAAGCATGAAGTAGTAGCTTACTTCAGTGGAGGTATTTATTTGAAAGAGCAAGCAACAACCAAAGCGTGACACTGTTCTCACTTCTGCCAAGCGGTGCTTATGAGAATTTAGTGATTGATCACTCGATCTTTAATCATTGTTAAAACAAAAAAGGAAAAAAAGAAAGCCACCTATCTTCCTTTGTTTCTTGGCAGGTGTCAAATAACTAGGAAACTATTAGCCTCCAGGTTAACAGTAAATATCAACACACAAAAAAACACTGAGCCATCAGCCAATTAAACCTACAAAATACTGGCCACCTACAAGTTTTCTAAGCCATAAGCCAGCTCACTTGCAATTAAGACATTAAGAAAACAATGCATATACTAATTAAGATCTCTACCATAACACTGTGTGTAGCAATTAAAACTTTCTCTCTTTCTTTTAATCTTTTAAGCAACAAGCTCATTGCATGCTCATGCACCCAACTTTGAGCAGAGCAAAGACACCACCAGTTAGCAGCTAGATATCCAAGAACCTTTAATTTTCAAACAAGGTTTTTCCTTTCAATACTCATTCAAGCTCCGATGTAGCCACTGCTAGCTTCACTTTTGTCTCCTACCCCTGCTAACTTGTGTATGGGGACAGCCCACAAACAGTTGCTTTTTTAACCTAGAGGCTGCCTTGGTTCACCACCACGTGTTAGCTGAATCACAGGCATGTTGCATACCTCTCCTACCACACCTGCCGAGATATTTCCATCGGGCATGGACACACACTGCCCAAGGGCAGGCAGAATACGCCCTCATCTGAGGGGAAAGTGATACTGTTTAGTCCACCAGGTTTTAAGGGAACTGAAACGAGCCATAAAAAAAAGCAATCTCACACTGAAAACTATCACACTGCCCCTGCATGGAGAAACCAAAAGGCAGGACAGATTGTCCCTACCCTTCGTGCTCTTTACTGAAAAGACAGATCCATGGAAATATCAGGGATCCTGGCAGCTTCAGCAGCTACAGCTAGTGGGAGTGTCTCGTCTAGAAACAAATCCAGTACATTTACAGCAAAATCCATGCAGAAAACTAATCTAACCCACAACCATAAAGCATGGCACCTTCTCCACCTCATACAATATACTCATTGTTACATTAAAGGGAATTATTGCTTTTCTAAAGGGCTGTGAATATAACCAAGGCCTAAACAAGCATAAAACAGAGATACAGGGATCAGACCTACTAGAAAATGCAAAGAAAAGCCATTACCTTCTACCATATTACCCTCTTTCTGAAAAATTCTCTCTTCGCACCACTGGCAGTGGATGAGGTATCTTACTTTCTTTGCTGAATCATCCGCAGGGGACGGTCCCCTTAAAACTCTGACCACTACTAGAACAAAATGTTCTAGAGCTACTGCGAGTAAAACTTCAATGCCTTTGTTACAGCGAGCTGCAGCTCTACAAAGGAAAAAACAAAACACAAAACCACATTGTACTGAAACCAGCAGACTAAAAACTGCCACAGCCACCTCAACCCGATTCTTGAGCTCATCCACTTTCTAGAGCTGAGCAAGTGATGAAGAGAAAGGGCTGGTTCCTGAGTGCCAAGCGTTGTCTGCTTCTTGTAAGGCTCAGCTCATCTTTACCTCTTTTTATCGCGTCTAGGAATATTGGTCTGCCACCTGCACCTTTCTATCCAAATACCTGCCTACTGCCAGGATGTTTGGAACAAAAAATTATAAAACAAACTAAATGAAAATCTGAGAAGCAGAAGTGTAGAGGGACGCACGTGACGGTCAATCATCAAGTGTTAATTAAATAAGGACTGTGGGGAGGCAGGTGAGCAGTTCCTGAATAGGTAAGCATTAAGAAGGAAGAAAAAGTCTTTAAGGGAGCACATAACTCAGATCACAATTAAAACTTTGCTTGAGCAGCATGTCTGTATCTCAGAATACTCTGCAGGAAGCAACTTCATATATGCAGGGAGATGGAGAAGTAAAATCTAGACATCCCTGTTCGGTTCCCCATGTGTTGCCTGATCTAGTTGAGAGGCGTCCCTGGCCATGATGGGGAGGTTGGATTAAATCATCTCTAAGGTCCCGTCCAGCCTAGGCCAGTCTATGGTTCTATACTGAAGTAATTATTTTTGTTCAGGCATTCTGTGTGCTTTATTTCATCCCCCTGTCTTTCCTGAGCAGTTGTCCCGTCCTCTAGCCTCTATCTTTCCTCTGCCCTCCCCCATCAGGGACCAGATTTTATGTTTTCATTTATTTAACAGCCTGAATTTACTGAGAATATCTATATGCAAATGACTGATGTCACACATGAGTAATTACATGTATCCTTTGGACCTCGAGCAGGAGGAATGGAGGTGAACATCAGTTTCCACTGAAGCAAGTCTAAGTCTACTGCTTAGCTAGAAGCCATTCAAGCAGCTTAATTAATATGCAGCGCTAAAATGACAAAATTGACAGAGGAATAAAAGTTTGCAGATAGGCAAGTCTGGGTATTACTTTTTCTATTCTGATCCCTCCCCACCATCCCAAACCCCAACAGCAATTTATGCATTTCCACCTTGCCCAGTCCATTATCCCGTACCAGCACACGTGAAATATGAAACATTTATTTCGTGTCTGGCTTTTAGAATCGGGCAATTTTGGAAACTGAATATATACAACCTACAGCAACAGTCTTTTAAGTTTCTTTATCACTGCTAATTTTCTAATTTTTTTAACCATAATTTAGAGCTGTTTTAGCAGTACCTCGTCACAGCAGCGATGACTATTCTGGCTGCCAGCTCTTTGTAGTACTCTGTCCTGACAATATTACATCCGTAGTGACGCAGGGCAACATGTTGAGCCTTCGCATACAGAGAACTGATGTCTGTGGACGTCAGCGACACAATTCCAAGGTTTCTCACATTTCTAAAGGCAGAATCCAGATAGTTCACAGAAGTTCCATAGGGATCCAAATGGCTGAAAATAAAGGAAGTATCGCTGAGTATCTAGAAATGCTCAAGAGTTTAGCTTTAAACTGAAAAAAACCCACTATTTTATAATCTTATCTATCATAATTTGTGGCCATATTTAAAAAACAGGCAGGAAGCTGGACTAAAATTTACAACACAACTCTCATGAATTACTCTGGAATACCCGAGCATCTTATTGCAAGAGCAAGGGGAGAACTGTACTGGAAAACATACATCACCACAAAGCCAGCAAGGACTTTTTTTGGATGCTGACACACTGACTAATCCAAGTTATAAGAATATTGGCCTGATGCTTACCTTCATCCTTAAAACAAAAGGAAACTTAAAATTTTTGGCTTAATGTTTTCATGTACATTTATAGTCCATTCTGTATGTCAGAAGTGCTTAAGCTTTTATTTCAGCAATTTCTAAACCATTTAGGATTTCCCTATTTTTGGAACAACATAATCACATTTAAAATACCTGTTGACTACTAGTTAATTCTTTCATTCCAACTTCCCTAAATAATCATACACTGGGAGATGGGGTGGGGTGTGTCATTATCAAATCAGAAAATTAACAGGAACATTCAACACTTACATAAAATCAAAGGATCTCAAATGCATTATAACATTGGCATCCATTTTTGTCACCTCAACGGTGATGTCTTCTGCATCTCCCATAGCTTCACCATTGTCTTCTTCCTTAGTGTCCAGCTTCACCTTCATTTGGTTTAAAAGGCAGTTTTCCCGAATCATTGCCACCGAATTCTCATTACAATCGTTAATCGTAACTCTCACAGAACTTCGGAGATGCTTTGCCCACTGTAATCCCATTATACCTGAGGAAAGACAGACTTGTAACCCCATGACAGAACAAGGAATTGGATTCCGTATCACTGAACTTGCTCAGGAAAAAATCCATCCTTGTAAATGCCTGTAACTCAAAGCGTGTGTGTGACATAAATTCTGTCACGTTCCTGAAAAAACGTGTTGGTGACCTTCTGCCTCAGCACAGTGACAAGGTACACACAGGGACAGTCTATCTGGCACCTCCTTATACAAAAATTGGGGCAATATACTGAAAGACCTGTGATTTTTGCAGCAAGCTGAACCCCCAATCTGCAGGAAAGCCCCTTAGCTGGTTTAGCAGTCCAGTGTAGCAGACAGACTCCTGTGACAGACCACACAAACATGGCAACAGGTACTGTGAAGACTCCGAGGCTGCCTCCAAGTGATCGCTGCTGACTTTCGCAGTGAAGTCTACGATCACGCTGTGAAGTGCTGGACAGGACGCACTTGTGAAATCTGGCTTAGATCAGAATGATGATAAATTCATTACTGATAATTGTTATGCAAAATGCTAAGCAGTTACCACTGTTCCTAACTACGACCTTAGGTTTACAGTAGCTGGCAGCAATCCAGATCTCTTCTGATTCTTGTTCCAGATGGTTAATAGACACCAACATAACTACTTTACACTTAGCTTCTGTTCAGCATTTCTGTAATCAATTAAGAGAC
Source organism: Apaloderma vittatum (assembly GCF_000703405.1). Taxonomy (NCBI): domain Eukaryota; kingdom Metazoa; phylum Chordata; class Aves; order Trogoniformes; family Trogonidae; genus Apaloderma; species Apaloderma vittatum. The sequence continues at coordinate 14,168 of NW_009699968.1, read as the reverse complement.
AACTTATGGATTCATCCTCATTTTAACACCGCAGGCTGATTTTACAGATAAATTCCACAAAGCCAGAGTCACAAGAGATCTGTGACCCTGGATGCAAGTTTAGGAAAATGCTATTCCATGGACATTAAGACAACTAATTGTAAGGAGAGAACTAAACTTTGATTTGATATTATTTACCATCTTTTTAAACGGCCTAATACCAGGCTCTTGACATCTGGTTGTGGGGTTTTTTTTTGTACGGAAGCTAATAACTGCCTGCCTAAGGAAGAAAATTATTGTGTACCTCACATTATTTTCGAATACGTGATACCAGTTACTACTGATTTCTGTAGGTTTATACTAGTGGATATTAGCCAAAGGATTAAAAGAAATGAAATTTACCAGTGGCACCAAAAGCATCCAAACATTCTATCGGGTTACGTTCCTCAGCTAGAGCAGCTAGTGCACAGAATATCAATTGCCTTGAAAAAAAAAAAGAATAGTCAAAATATGTTAGTTGAGAAAGCACTTTTTCCTTTCTTTTCCTTATATCTTTCCCCTGAACATAATACTAGAAAATTTAAGCTAAACTCTATGCTTTACACTGAAGAAGTGTAAATCAAAAACCTCAATTACACTTAGAAGTTTATTTCTGCATCAGGATATTCATAACATAAGATCCTGAATCAACTTACTGGTTATGCTAACACTGGAAAAAGTAGCTAGCATTCTGTACTCAGCACTGGTGAGGCTGCACCTTGAGTATTGTGTTCGGTTTTGGTCACCTCAGTATAGGAGAGACATCGAGGTGTTGGAGCGAGTGCAGAGGAGGGCAACAAAGCTGGTGAAGGGCCTGGAGAACAGACCTTATGAGGAGCGATTGATGTGTTCAAATATCATTTAGATGGGGTGTTGGGTGATATGGTTTAGGGGTGAACTTGTAGTGTAGGGTCAATGGTTGGACTCGATGATCCCAAGGGTCTTTTCCAACCTGAATTGTTCTATGATTCTATGAAAAGTCAATTTTGTTTTTCTGATTTTCCTAGCACAATCTGATACTATCCTTCTAATGGCTCTGTGTTTAAAAAGATGTCAGAAACTAGTGTAGAGCAACAAAATCCCACTGTGTTGAGGAATGGGCCTTGTTCTTTTAGACACGGCCATAACCTGAGCTGCAATGGCCCTTTTCAGACCCGTGCCCTGGCTTTCTGGCCTTATCTGAACTGACTTAAACCCCAGAAGCTTAAATATTAACAGCACTGAGAACAAAACAGGCTGAAGCACAGTCCCACATGTTAGTGTCAGCTCTCACACCTTTCAGTTGTGGTACATGCACCACTTATGACTCTCCTTAAAAAAAGACAGTGTTCCTTCCTCCACCTTTTAATACAAATAACAAGAAGACACTGGAGAGAATCAGCTCCCAAGAGAAGAAGGCCTAGAATGTGAAAACTGTAAATTAGAGGCATGCTGCTGTTCAGTTAGAGAGCATAATCATGACTACCTGTAGAATCTTGTGGAGATTCACAGAAAAAAATCTGAAGTGCATACAATGAAGTTAGTTTTAAACTGTGCTCCTTTCAAATCTTGTTCTTCTCCATAAACTACTCAACACAGAAAAAGACTCAATTGCTTCAGAAATTACAACACTTCCTATATAATGTTCTGGGGTTTAAATAGTATTTGTCAAGAAGAACTTTTTGATGTCTCCTGCCCTCTGAACAGAAGTTGGGCAGGGTTTGTTTTTCAAAATGCACAAATATTTTTATTTTTCACTAGTATTTATATTTTTCACTAGTATTTTTATTTTTCACTACAAACTCGCCACCTTTCTGACACATCCTCCCACTCCCTGTTCTCTTACCTGTTCAGTTTCATTTTAGGATTAAAATAGGAATCTGTTTTCTGAGGTGTGGAGTAGTTCGGAAGAACCCGCACATCTGTGGCCGACTCCTTCAGCACTTCAAGAGAAGACTTTGAAATAGGAGCTAAAAGAAAGGAATTTTGGGGGAAGGAGATAGTGAGAAATTAAAATAACATTAGTACATTTGATAATTGAAATGGAAAATCTGCTCCTGTATAGCAAGAAGTCTAGGTTATACCGTAATCCAGTCAGCACATGGCTCAGTTACCAAGTATGTGAGGGAATAAAAGCAGGCAACAATTTATCTTCTAGTCCTAGGAGGGGTAGATAAGGATCAAGCTCTACCACGACCTTCTTCCCATAAAACATCTGATCTATTTCTCAGCTAAGGTCCTATGTATCCACTCAAATTTAAGAAAGCAAGCCCCTGTGCCCAAGGCACAGCACATTTGTTTTGCATGTTCGCACATAGCATACTGCTAATTACTTAAAACCCTATAAACATAGTCCTGAACGTGTATCAACAAATTGCAAAAATCCCTTAAAATCCTCGACCTAATCTCTCTAAGGTATCAAACAGCTTCATGACATGGATAGACAGCACAACCACAGGGACAATTCCAGCACTTCAGCTTTGTGTAGATCAGTCTGTGGCAAAACAAGATTTCTGATTTGACAGCTGTAAACATGTGCCATCATTTCTGAGAAATTTATCCCTGCTAGGAAAATCTACCCAGGAACAACCAGGAAAAATCTGTTAGCTATCGACTAGGCACCTTTCAGCACTCAGCCTGCCTATCTCTCAGTGCTTTCAAACACATGCGGACCGCTCGTCTGTGAAGAGCTCTGTCTTGTGCTTCGCATTCTGGGCTCCCCAGTGGGGCTGAAGCAGTTACAAAGCATGAAAATACCTGACCTCTGAATTTCTCCTCTCCCCACAAGGAAAAATAGCCACACGCATTTTGTATAAATTGGCTATTCTTTACTAACAGCTCTGAAGGGAACCATACAGAGATTAATGTATTTCACACCCAAGTTATATTTAAATTAAAGCTCTGGAATATAGTACAGACGTGTAGCAGATGAGAGATTTAGGTTGCTTAAAGCATCACTGTCAAAGATCTTGGCCAAAGTGATTTTTAGTATCAGTTTGTATAAGTGTGACTTAACAGAGTTCAAAGACAAAGTTCACTCTGTACTTACTATGTGGAAGAAACATGCAAAGGAAAATTGAGTTAGAATTGGTCTGGAATAATTTGCCCAGAGATGGGCAATGAACAGGAAAAGGAAGACTCTCCCTTTGAGTCCCCAGGTTCAGAACAGGCCCCCCTGCTCTCTAAACTCTTTCTCAGAGAGGAGTCTGGGTGCGGCTGGATCCAAAGGCAGTCCCAGGTTTGGTCAGTGGTTTATGTCTAAAGGAATCAGGTGGAGAGATTTCAGGGGTACTGACTGAACGTGCTATTACAAGTCCCATGTAACTTGGAGGGAGCAGCAATTTAAATTTATTAACACTATTATGCTAAACCGTAAGATTGGATTCTGTGATTTTGTAGCAATACCTAATCAGTCAGTGATCAACAATCCATTATAATTGACTTGATGACTTAGTTCAGATTCAACAAAGTTTCCTAAATCAAATCACACAAAGACACATACGCAGAGAAGCTAACCAATGATTAAGATGTTTCTTTCTCTGCAGTTTACAGGACAATCTTTGAACCCTTCTTTTTTGTTGGCACCTATCATCTGCCTCAAAATCTACCTTGAACTTCACAAAAATCTATCCTGAATGATGCCCCAGCTCGGGAGAAGATGCTGAGACACAGCCTGCTGCCAGCCCGGGGAGCTTGCAGAGGCCTCGCTTAGCATCTGTATTTACAGGGGTGCAAGGTGATTGACTCTAGCCAGTGGTTCTGTGTTGTGGCCATCAGTGGTCGAGCAATCCTGGCACCTTACAGAGTGGGCCGTGATCTAGGCTGGAGGCGTTTCAGGTGGGGAGGTTAGGGAACGCCTGCTCGTCCCAGCTCACTGTGCTCATACCAAGGAGGCAAACGCATTCAGATTGTCTCGAGTCACTGCTCCAGAAGGCAAGATCAGAAAGCGCTTGATTGTCCCAGCTCAGTGAAGTTGTAATTAAAACCACACAACGTTGGCTGGGGCTGACAACAAAGCCTATTGCTTCTCAGACGTGCAAACTGATACCCAGACACAAAACTTCTATTTCTAAACTCATGTTGGCAACAGAAAAGTGTGAACCTCAGAGCTCCCAGGATCATCTTTGCTATATTGTACCCAGATAAAATCAATACATGTACATAGAGAGAAAAAAGAAATCAGACTAATTTTCAATAATAACAGTCTCAGCTGTAGCAAAATAACTCTTTAATTTTTACACATCAGCTAATCAGTCATGTGCTTTTTACTAACAGCTGTAGACAACCTGCTGAAACAAGTTCAGGAATTGGCCTTCCAATTACTTAATATGTTTTCAATTTATTTATCCAAGTTTAGAAACAGAAGTCTAATCCTGGAGAAAGTCAGGTAAGACTGTAATTCACCAAAGAACTACTGAGGCTGTTATCACGCCTCTCCAGGGCTGAGAAAACATGATCTTGTTTTGTAAGTCAACACTGATGAAGTCTGCATAAAAAGCAAAGGATTTCTATATTGCACAAAGATTTACTCTAGACTGTTTCACAAAGAAAGACAGTACAAAAGAGAGGCATCAAATTCTCTGTACAGATCTTGTTTTACAGATGCCATGTCCCGCATTTTATTGAAGACAGAGAAGTCTGTATTTACAACACTAAACTAGTTGTGAAGGGAGTATTACTTATCAATAAGAACAGAGTAACTGGTCAATACAGACACTAAATCACAATACTGCTACATCGTTAAAGGAAAAGTTATGAAATATGAAGGGCAGATTTTTCATTAATAAAGCAGAATTCTCTTTCAGAATTTTTCTAATGTCTCTCACCCACATACCAGTTACCGCATGTGACACACAGTATAAAAAGATCAAAAGTTTTATGTAGCCTACCTGTAATAAACCTTGATTCAGTTTCTCCTTTATTCACATGACGATTAATATGACTTATCATGTCAGTTCTTCTTGCGATGGTTGCTGAACAGATAATACAATGGTAATGGGCTCCTGGCTTTGAAAATGTCTGTACAATAGAACACATGTAGTTTCAGAACACATAAATATGGTTAAAACAGTCCTGTACCTGAACACAGGCATATGAAGAAGGCATCTGTTACCTCTAGCATATACAAAGTATTTTGAATTTAAGCCGCAGAGACTGTAAATAAGCACACCCACGGAGCCAGCGCAGCAACTAGTTAAACTCTGCCCATGCTCTGCATCCTCAGCACACCCCAAGGGTGACAGGGCTGCAGGTGCTACAATGGAACACAGGGAAGGGGGCGGACAATTGCCACCCTGGGGTATGTGTAGGAAAGGAACCGAAAACATTGATCGCGTGGCCTAATGAACCTTCATCTCTTCCACACGCAGCTGCCGCTTACTCTAAAGTGTGACAGCGTTTTCCATGATCTAGGCTGTCACCCCCCAAAACAAGAGATACTACTACGTTCAGCTACCCAAGGTGTGTATGAAATGCTGGGCCAACAAGCTTTTGGTATACCATACTGGAGAGCAAGATATATTTTATGACTATGTAGATGACAAAAGTTCCCTTAAATCACTCACTTCCCCTGCTTTGTAGAGCAACGAACGTTTCTGTGATTCAGCATTTTTACCTGGTTTCCGATGAGGTTTGGTTTTACTGGATGACAAGGTAAATAACAGATGCACATTCTGTACCCTGGAAAACAAATTCTTGTCACATCAGAGTAGTGTAAATAAACAGAGTGCATTTGTTCTATACTGCATGGTCTCATTTAATAAGATTACTGCCATGAGACAGCAATAAGAGAACACCACCAACTATTTGGTACATTCACCCTCTGCACAGGGATATTATCAGTTAAATACACATTTTGTACTTTAGAATGCAGTAAAATTACACACAGACAACTCATTTCAATGAGTCTGTTCACATTCTACAAAGCTACACGGAGTCTTCAGGATACAGGGTATATAACTTTCTAAGGTACTTTTTGCTGAAGTATTGTTACCTGGCTAGAAGGCATGTGTGAAGACTCCTATACATATGTTGCACAGTTTAAAGAAAAACAAACCCTCGAAAAAGACGCCTGTTACTGCACGCAAAACCAGAACTCCAGTCAGATAATTTTTAGTTTAAACTTTATTCTTGTCCATGCATACCCATACACCTTTTTCTTTAAAAACACATGCTGCTCTCCACCTTTCCATTCTTAAATTTCTTACAGGCATCTTAAAAGCAGATCACAGAGTTTGTTAAAAACAGGTAAGGCTATAAAATACTATTAAATAAATATTTATCTGAAACCATGGAATCTTTGAGTCAAAAAATGACCGTATGTGTCAGATTATTAACAATATAACAAAAACTTTTAAAGTAATGTCATTATACACCTACTTTAAATTTTGTAGTAATTTTGATAACATGCTGTGCAATTGTTGGGTTTTTTCAAATAAGAATATGCACAATTGGCACCTACAAGAATACAGAGCTATTTTACATTTACGTTTTACATCCCACATCAAATTTCATGTCAAAATATGGTTCTAATTCAGAGCTCAAAATATGGTTCTAATTCAGAGCTCAAAATATGGTTCTAAGTCAGAGCTGGTAGTAAGATGCTTAAGAATTTAGAAAGATGAAACACTGAACAGTGTCCTACATGTCCACAATTTCTTCTAGCGTTTACTATTCAAATATGACTGCCATTACCTTCAAATTCAACAGAAACTTTCCAATGAAAATTCTGAAGGTGACGATAAAGTTTATGAGTATAGCAAGCTTTGTATTTCTCCTCAGAACACAATGGACAAGGCTTCTTTTCATCTGAAAATACAAATAAACAAAAAGTACGAGAAACACATGAAATGCAGTTGCCAGTCAATAGACATGCATGCTAAGAGGAAAAAAGAGAAAAAAAAAAAAGGTATTATCAACGTAAGTTAAAGATTAATTCCCTAGGGTATATTCTATTTCGAGCACACACAGTTCAAACTTACAGACCTTTCTACCCCACAGAATATAAACAAGAACCACTATTATGTTAAACTTACTTATTACATTAACTTCTACAACCTTTAGTTTTTGTTTTCTACTATTTTTCACTCCAGTAAAATGACGCTAATGCAAGTTCTGACGAGCACTGCAGAATAACAGAATTTTATAGATTAAGCCCAGGGACTTGCAAGGTTTCAAAAAAACCAAAAAAGAACACAAACTAAAACAAACCCAAACCACCAAAAACCCAACTGGGGAGGTTAGAACACGAATCTGTCCTTCCTCCTCCTCCTGATTCTTCTAGATAAAAGAATCACCTGGTATTTGCAAAAAAAGATAACATACTCTATGTTAAAATAATTTTTCTTCTTGGAAATCCTGCCTGAAGGGACAGAAAAGGCAAAGGCAAAGATTATCCGACATCAAACGTGCTGAAGCACTTGAAGTACTAACCTAAACAAAAAAACTAGCTACCAGGAGACACGTAGAGCAGTACACAGGAATTACGTGCCAGAGCATGCACACATCTGCTGCTGGAGCTTAAGGCTGCTAAATGTCAAACAGCCTCTCACACAGAATCTAAAATGAAGGCTTCCACGTGTTAGTACACAACAGACACTGAAACACACCATGCAACGTGGGTATGTGTAATATACTTATCTTGGGCTTGCACAAGAGCAAAATTCTTTTGACTTCATGAGTGGATTACTGTGTACATGCAGAGTCCCAACCACGGGAGCCAAGAGAGACAGCCTAACAGCTCACCAGCATGCTCTAACACCCATCAGCATTTTTCATTGACTAATGATTTAGGGAGCATCAAATAACACGAGGCGATAGTAATACACGCAAGTCAGCCCATTAACACGAATGGCAGACGAATGCTACATTTGTGGTAGAAGAAAAAAAATTACCGTAGAGAACAGGCAAGTGAATGATGAGTTTCTTAACACTAGCATGGATTTACATATAACTCAGCTCAGCAACAGCTATAAGTACCAATTTTATAAGATATTTATGACCTATCTCCTCATAAAAAATGGAACAAACTAACTATAGAAATTTTTTTGCATATTTGTTAGTAAAACTAACCAATCATAGCAGTAGGCTATTATTCCCATCAGTGGCCACTCTAAAATGAAGGTGTAAGAGCCCTATTTGCAGAGCCTGTATGGACCCTGATGTTTTTCTTGATCTGTGAATAAGTTTCAGTTGAAAGGGCTGCCACTACCTGCACTAAATATATAGGTGTAATCAAAGAAAAAAAAAAGTTGTAATAAAAACACTTTGCAGACTTGAAGCAATCCTTCAATACACATCTGAATAAGAAATGAATAGAGAGTGTGGGGGGCAAAAAACCAAACAAACATCCAATTCAGAATACATATTTATTATGCACTGCAAAGATAACAATTAGCTTCCCTGTTATCATGGCATTTGAAATAAAAATGAAACTAAGCTGCTGTTGTATAGCTAGAATTAGTAATTCACTGATCCGTGCAGGCTGCCAACTTCAGAAGTGCTACAATGCAGCAGAAAAAGATGGAAAGGAATCATTAAGGTCTCAAATTTACTGAAGGAAGCAAACTTACTCGATAAGCAAGGGAACAAATTGTAAAGTAACTTTTAATGAAATTCCTAGTCTTCAAGTGTTATAAATATATGTGGTATGTTAAAAACTAAGCAAAAATGTAAATACCTGTAACATGAAGATCTGTGTTCTTGGAGCCTGACATGGTAAACACACCTTCTTTGATGTTTGCTAGTTTTTCTAGATCAGCAAAATCTCTTAGAATTGAAATATGTTTCTCTAAAAAGCAGAAATATTTAGAAGTTAAACATACTTCTAATACGTTCCTTTTAGTTTATTGCTATTTTTCTACGCCTCATTTCAAACCTAACACTAAGAGAGAATGGCTACAGTACCTACTGGAATACTTGTTTGTATCTTTTAACTTCC
>NW_009699968.1:568-5210 GCF_000703405.1 Apaloderma vittatum | reverse complement strand
GAATGACTGCAAAACTAGTTCTCAGAATAGTTCTTAAAAAAAGATCTATATACTTCCATACAGTTCTACTTGCTTTTTAACGCCGACACACATGAAATTTCTCAAATTGGCAAGCTCACTATTTGAAAAAACAAGCTGAAAAGATCAAGTCACATTCCATTTACTTCTGATTTTACTGCTCAGCATCGCAAATGAATACAAATTATGCACAAAGTATAAAAAAATCCTATGAACTATCTGGCAAAACTAAAATATCAGCTAAAGGCAAAACTAAAATATCAGCTAAAAGCAGACCAATTATAAGTAAAAATTATTCACTGTAGAGTCAGGATACATTAAATTCTACCATTTCGCCCCCCTTAGGAGACGGTTTAACCTTTACATTTACCTTCTGATTTTTTAATTTAAAATTCAAATAAATCCAATAAATCGGCTTTATTGGTTTGATCACACAGAACAGCCCAGTTTACAGTAATACTGATTCTGCAGCAGTTTATAATGTTTTTACAAGATCAGTTTTCCTCACTATTTCTACCTTTCCTTCTCCTTTCCTTAGGCACACAACACAAGAATTTTCAAGAGTTTATTGGTGCTGATAACACCAAGGTCGTGGGTTCGATTCCCACTGGGTCCCCATGTGTTGCCTGATCTAGTTGAGAGGCGTCCCTGCCCATGACAGGGAGGTTGGATTAAATGATCTCTAAGGTCCCTCCCAGCCTAGGCCAGTCTATGATTCTATGATTAGCAAACCTCTCGGATAATCAGATGATACATCCAAAATGTTGCTATCGGACTCCCTCATGGATGCTTCTTCTGCTCCTTTTTCTTCAGTTTTCAATTCTGACTCAGCAACCTCCACATCCAGGTTGTTGCTTTTCACTTCTCCAGAGTCAACCACACCATCTTAACAAAATCAAACAAATAAAAGAACATTAAAAGCGTTGTTGATACATTGCTAATTTGTTTCAAACAATTCAGGGCTTCTAACACCTGTAAGTGTGAAGGAAAAAAACCTCCACAAACAAAACAACGGTACATTGGAGAATAATTCAAGATTAATTATCACTTGTCCTTGGAAATCACTGTGAAATAACGCTGTCCTGGACAGCAGAAACTATCTGCCCATATGTGTCACGAGATGTTTATCGTTTACAAAAAAATATTTACATGTTCATTTCTGGTGAAATGCTGTTTGCAAGACAAAGCAAGCAAGGAGGAAGTCCAAATACTCATAACTATATACTAGCTGCTACAAAAAAATTGAAACAGAAGTTTATAACTGCTTATGACTAGCTGAGCAATCTAAAAAAAAGGAGGGGAGTAAGGAAGGAATTTGCTGTCACTTGGGCCATGAGGAGGGTTTAAGTGCTGGTGCCATCAACATTTGCAAATGAAAGACTTCTCTGGCCTAGCAGAGCCTGGCTTCCAGAAGAATTTCAAAAAGATTTAAGAGGTTTGGATACCAACACGACAGAAAAACAGTCAGTGGTTGACTTCGGGGGAGGTGAAGGAGACCATTTCATTCACATTTTGACTATTCCACATTGTGTCGGTGCAGACATGCACTCTACCCCAGCGGGGCTGGGCTGTGACTACAGTCTCAGCCAACACCGAGCATAAAAACTGCAGCGAGCTGGGGCGCTCTTGGCACTTTCTGAACCTGTGCCCTGGAGCAGTGACTTCAGGCAACCTGGTACCTTCTTGTTCGGCATTTACAAAGCTTTCAAAGTAGAGTGAGCGGGCACTTCCTAACCCCACCTGAAACTCCTCTGGCCTGGACCACAGCTCACATTCTGAAAAGTACCAAGATAACCTGACAAGAATTACAACCGCAATGAAAAAAAAGCACTGACCAGAGTGAATCATCTTGCGCCTCTGTAAATATAGAAGCTAAGTGAGGCCCCTGCAAGCTCCCAGGACATCAGCAGGCTGTGTCCTGACATATTTCCTAAGCTGGGAGACCACTGAGGGCAGATTTTCATGAGGTTCAAAGTAGACTTTGTGAGGTAATTTGGATTGTCTGCTGATAGATGCCAACAAAAAGAAGGGTTCAGAGATCGCCCACTGGTAAATGCTGACAAAGAGAAGAGGGAGCAACTCAATATAAATATATTTTGTGAGGTTTCAAAAATCATTGGTTACCAAAAGTTTACTATAATCTGCAGAGAAAGAAACATCCTAACCACCAGCTAACCTTTCTGTGTGTCTAAGTGTATACGCGATGTGATTCGGGTAACTTTGTTGAATCTGAACTAAGTCATCAAGTCAATTATAATGGATTGTTGATCACTGACTGATTAGGTATTGCTACAAAATCACAGAATGCAATCTTACGGTTTAGCATAATAGTGTTAATGAAGTTTAAATTGCTGCTCCCTCAAGTTATATGGGACTCGTAATAGCATGTTCAATCAGCACCTCTGAAATCTCTGTACCTGACTCCTTTAGACATAAACCACTGACCAAGCCTGGGACTGCCTTTGGATCCAGCCGCACCCAGACTCACAGAATCAGAATCACAGAATTGCTGAAGCTGGCTCCTCTCTGAGAAAGAGTTTAGAGAGCAAGGGGGCCTGTTCTGAACCTGGGGACTCAAAGGGAGAGTCTTCCTTTCCCTTTTCATTGCCCATCTCTGGGCAAATTATTCCAGACCAATTCTAACTCAATTTTCCTTTGCATGTTTCTTCCATGTAGTAACTGCAGAGTGAACCTTGTCCTTGAACTGTGTTAGGTCACACTTCTACAAACTGATATTAAAAACCATTTCTGTTAATATTTATGACAGTGGTTCTTTAAGTGACCTAAATATCTCCTCTGTGACACCATCTACTCCTGGCCAATACTAAAGACAAAGTAAGGGCTGGAAGGATCCTTCAGCATTTCCTACAATTCCCTTGGGGTTTTCTGTTTGCTTGCTTTTAAACATTGCAGCTGGAAATGAGTCTTTGCTAATATAAAAAAAAAAAACAGAAAGAGGAAATGAAAGAAATACTTCAAGAAAGGGGTTAGAGATATCTTTTAGAAAGACAGCATAGGGTAGAATTACTCTACCTACCATTAAAGATATCAAGACCAGCATTGCTGTGTTTCTCACAGATCCATTTTTAAGCTGAAAACTCATCTGAGACTTTTATTTCCTGCCTACTTCTCAATCAAAATTTGCAAGATGCCTGACGATACTTTCTGCACAGTTTATTAATAGAGAGACAGAAAGAAAACTAAGAAGTAAAAGGATTTTTAGTAAGGAATGTGTAAAAACAATGACTGCATGTGCTGTGAGAAAAACTGATAATACTGTTACAAAAAGGGATAGCGAGAGCACAGCATTGGCCGACATCCACCAGAGTTGGACTGGTAGCATCTTCGGAACACATGTACAGGTTAAAATGGTTGAAAAAAAATAGCATGCATATATATACATATAGTTTACATATACATCTACATGAAGAGAGGTGAATTTTCACACTAAATGAGCAAGAAGAGCAGGCTGCCCCCAAAGCAAGAATGCAGGATCTTTCAAGTGCCCGTCAGGAACCAATGATTATGCACAAACATAACAATGCTTAAAAGAGCTTAAATTATCTATTTTTTTTAGAAAAAACAGAATATTCAGTTCACTTAAAGCCTAAGACTGCAACAGTAAATGACTGGCATGAATGCCACATTTAGTGGTGCTGGAAAACTGGCACAACCAGTTTAAACACATGTGGCAGAAAATACTGAGGAGGAAAAGTATGGGATAGAGAAGGCATGGCACACACAGCATCCTCGTTGGTTGCGGAACAGTGATTTCACTTAAATCGCTTGTCCAGAGAATCCCCAATTTAAGATCCTACCTGCTGCAGAATGAGTGGAATGCAGCTCATTCAGAATAGGAAAGCAGCAATACACTTTCCTGCAGTAGAATAATTTGACAAAGTTTGATGGAATTTAACAAAGTTAACAGAGATTTTTCAAGGTTCAGTTTGATGACAAGGTTCGTTCTATTACTTACTAGAAAGAAAAATCAATTTGAGATTGGCCTAGGATAATTTAGTAGACAGAGAATGAAAGGGGTAAAAGAAGCCCTCCCATTAAGTCACCTGGTTGAGAACAGACCCCGTTGCTCTCCAAACTCTTCTAAGAGAAGTCTAGGTGTAGCTAGAACCAACTCTAGTCCCAGATTTGGTCACGGGTTTAGGACTACAAGAATTTGGGTACAGGGATTTCAGTGGTAGTGATTTAACATGGCATCGTAGGTCTCATAACTTTTAGTTAAAATTCCTTAAAACTGTTATGATGAATCATAAGACAAGGCTGCATGATTTTAAAGCAATTCTTAATCAGTCAATAATCAACAACTGGTCATAATCAGTGCAGTGATTCAGATAAAGATTCAACCAAGTTTTCTAAGCAAATCACATATAGATGTACAAATACACATATAGAGAGGTTAGCCTATACGTAGGCTGTTTCCTTTTCTGCAGATTACAGCAAATTTAGGTACCCAGTGATTGAAATCTAGTCAGAGTGAATTACTCACATCTCTGTTCGCTGGCTTTTACAAGCAAGAGTGTTTTTTCTCTTTGTTGGTCTTTCCAGACGGACAGTTTTTTCCTTCAGCAGGCTTTACCAGTGGACAGTGAGAGCCAGGCCTGAGCAG
>NW_009699968.1:0-316 GCF_000703405.1 Apaloderma vittatum | reverse complement strand
AGCTCCCGATCGTCCCAGCTCACTGCGCTCCCTCCCACGAGGGGAAAGTATCGGATTCCTCCAACTCACTGCCTCGTTGATCAAGATCAGAAAGCCCCACGTTACTCTAGCACGCTACACGCTGTAATGTTACCCGAACGCGACGGCTGGTACCGACAGTGCAGTGGGGCCCAGGCGAGAGGGGTCTCCCACCCGCAACAGGGCTCACTTTGTAACGGGACCTTATAGACCACGGCTTGAAATAGTAACGTAACATCAAAATAAATCTCGTTAAAGGGCGGCAGAAGCCCCGGGTTCGCCGTTTCAAAGCTCCCGG
>NW_009699967.1:0-43588 GCF_000703405.1 Apaloderma vittatum | reverse complement strand
GCTCCCGGCCATTTCCCCGGGTTCCCGGCTTGGGAGCTGGGCAAAGGGCTGAGCGGGAGGCTGCGTGCGAGGCGCCCAAAAGTGCGCGTTTCGTGGGGTTGTCCGCGTCCGCCCGCGTCTGTTCGTGTGCGTATGTGTGTATGTGTGCACGGCTTCTCTGCTCGTGGAAGTATTTGGCGTTTAGCGAACTTTTTGCAAATAAATGTAAACTGAGGGTTCCTTGCCTAAACTTGATATGCTTTATGGGTGTAAAAAGAAACGCGCATCACAGATTTATATATAGAAGTGTCGCGCTATAAATAATGCTGCCGATAATAAAATGCAAAACTTCAAAACTCAGCCGTACTTTTCCTCCATTTATACTACTTGTTTGCTTTTTGCACCTCCCTGGGCGCAGAGGATAGAGCATTATTTGTAGACTGTTTGGTTTCACTTTCAAACAAAGCTGTAGTGTTCAGGTCGCAGATCTGTGCGAGTCTGTAAGCTGCATGGCTCAGTCTCACAGAGTGTTGATAGGAAATGTGTTTCCTACAGAAATGACTTTTGACAACGTGGAGCAAGCATTCTGTAAGATTCCTGCTAAATGTTTTGTGACTATTCCGGAGTGTGGCTATACTTTTCTGTTGATGTCTTCAGGAGTCAACAGTTATTAAAATAAACTTCTTTTTTTTTTGGCTAAGCAAATACAATGGCTTCACTAATACTTTAAACATTTATATATGTTATTTATTTTTTTACATCTTAAGTTGCCTGACAGTAGTAAATAGTAGGTTACGGGGTAACATAATGAGCAAAGCACACCTGCTGTTCCTTACTGGGAATAGACAAGTATTTTAATGTGCTTGTTGATATTTTCAGTGTGTTCAGTATATGTGAGTGTGCTGAGGGGGTGTCTCTAGATTAAACTGGAAATCTAGTTTCAAAGCTGAAACTCTTCTTACAGTGATAAATCAAGGTATTAGAGAGGACTTGGTGCCTACCATATGTGCTGCATTACATGGGTGAGAAGTATGGAGTAAATATGCTTCAATCAAAAAAACCCAAGAAATCCCCAAAAGCTTTAGTTGCTTTACAAGCAGGGGAAAAAAAAAAACACCCAAAAAAACCCCCAGTCTGTATTGCTTACAACTACTCAACTGCTTGTAAATGTGAAATAAATGCGAGTCCTGCCTCCTAATCTGCAGATCACAGCCCCAGCAGACTGCTGTGTGTCTTGTTTTGTTAGCACAGAAGTTTGGGGAGTTTTTAATAATAGACTGGGAGGCTCCTGCTTAAACAGAGTAACTCCTTGCTGAAACAGAGTAACTCCTGACCTCAAAGCCTTCTTTTTTGGAAAGAGTAAATGTTAAGATTGTATATTGCTTTCTCTTTAGTCCACACGGGTTAAAAATATTCACTCATGCGTGTATTTAATGCTTTGAGACAATGCTTAATAAAAGGGTTGGGCAGAGGGTAACAGTCTTACTCAGTGTTCAGCATAAGCTTGATTGCAGCATTGTCTCCTGTGCTCACTGCCTATGTAGTGCTCTGTGCCGAGACGGTACCTGTTCCAGGGGAAGGCTTTTTCATTTTGGTGACCTGTGTGTGCAGAGGTTAAGGAAGAATGCACGTACAATGTCAGATGTCTGGGGTTTGTTCTCAAAACTGACTTTGGAGTGTTAGTTCTGTTATGTTCAAATAAAAACTAGGCTCTCCTGCTTATGGAAATAAAACTTCTGTCATTTAAGCACTGAGGTGTTTTGAAAAACTTCAGTTCTTGTCATTTAAAAAATACTCAGAAGAAAAGCATGTTGAAGAAGTCTGAGGTTCCAGCCCAGTTAGCATGCTAGGCTGCAGTGCTCTTTCACTGTCTGTCTCTCAAGAAGGCTGGTTTTGTTTGTGTCTGCAAATGCGAGTGTTTCAGTAGACTTTTGTAGCTGCTTGTCTCTTCACACTGTTGAAATTGCACTGGATACAATAACTTAAATCACAGTTGTTAATAATCTTGCAGAATGCTGCTTTCTTGAGTTGCAAACTGTGTGCTTAGAACTTTATCCTTGGATCATCACCTAAAACGGTGGGGAGTCTAGCCGAGGCTTTTGGTACCCACAAACTGTGTCTGCAGGCTGGGGACCCAACCTGCCCTCCTCTGGGTCTCTTTGCCCTGTGTGCCTCAGGGACCTGAAGGCCATTCACACAAATAAAGCAGTTTGCCCTGGTGAAGGCTAGGGCTGTGTTTTTACAGATGTGTCTTTTAATTGGTACAAGTTCTGAAAGATACTGTTTAATATTTACCTTCCAACTTCGGGGGCGGGAGGGTACTGGTGCAGTGGTTTGTGGTGGTTTCCAGCCAAGCCCTGCTGCACTCCTAGAATCTCACTCCTCCTCCCTGGAGTAATCTGTGAGCCTTATCCTTGACAGCACAAACAACTTGGGAGTCAAATCCCTCTCCTCGGCAGCAGCTGAGTGATATAGTGCGGTCTCATGTATCAAAGGCTTAATTATTTTTACAAAATATATTACTCTGTGTACATTTGCTAAGCTATCAGGTGCTTTCAGTGGAGACAGAACTACACTTTGCTAAATAAATGAACAGAGTGTTTTGCATCTCAGTATTGTTGATTGTTTCTCTTTAATCCTGGTTGCTGCTGCTTTGCTAATTTGCAAAATTCATTAATCCACAGTGGGTTTCCCAATCATTACCATGAACCGTATGTTTTGTTGTGTATGGTTTTTTGTACTTTTTAATTTTTTTTTCCTAAATTGCCACATTATTCTCCAGTAGTAGCCCAGAACACTGTTGTAAGCAATTGAGTTCTGGGAATTAGGAAGGAAGCATTGTTTGCTTTGCTGCTCAGTGAGCTGTCAGGACATTTTGGAAGGATGTTCACATCTCGAGCTTTTCATTCCACAATATCTTACTGTGACATTAGTGTGTTTCTGTCAATCCTGAGGGCTTGATGGAGGTGCACAACTTTCTTTGGGGCACACTAATTCTTTAACCCACTTGTTGCTGAAGCCGACATCAGAAGGATTTAAATTCTTCTGGAGAGCAGTGTGGAAATTCACCGTAATGTCTTGCTTTTTCTACTTGTCCTTCTGACTGAGGAAACACTCGCCTCTATTTTGGATTCCTTTCATGCCTTTCCAGGCCTCAGTCTTTTTTTCCAGCTTGAGTCTGATAAGGCACCATCATGTCTGGAAGTATTTCAGCAACATTGATAACCTGTGCAGAGAAGATTTATCTTACTTCTTGCCTGGGACCCAGGCTTAACATTCTGCTCTTCATCAGCAATGCAACAGATGTAGCAAAAAGAATTTGGGGTGAGGGACCCATTTGAAACAAAAATGTCCTAGCTCAACTGATTCTGTTCAGCTTCAAACTTTAAGAGATTTGGACTCGGTTATGATTGACACCAGTCTGCTTTGGGAATGATCCGGTTTACTCCTCTCTTTCCTTTAAAAAGAAATACACAGAAAAGGATTGTAGTTTTTTTTCTTGGCCTTTAGAGCTGTTTCAAACCTGAAGCTCAGACCTGGAGCACTGTACCGATACCGCTGCACTGATGTCCTTGCAGAGGGCTTCGTGCACTGACGCACATACACGAGCAGAGATGCTCTTCGTGTGACTGACTTGCCTATTGTAACCAAGCCCAACCTGTTTTAAAGGAAACGTGTTTCTCCTCGTGTAACTGTCTTTTCAACAGCTCACCTTGCCCTTGTGTAACATTACGGAGGGTGCCTGGCTGGGGATCTCACTTTCTCGCAACTCACCAGTATGGGCCATGCTGAGAGAAATCCGTTTTCTAAAACTGCACTGCTCAATAGGTTTGACTATATGCAAGTGCGGAGTTTGCAGTACTGTGTTATTTTGCTGCGAGGGACATAGGGCATAACAGCCTTTTTTGCTTACCAAGGCTGGTTTAGGAACTGTGCTGTACTGTGGGCTACAGTGAGACTGGTATGCTGAGCACATGCGTGTTCTGAACTGCAAGAATCACGTGTGGCTGTAGTGGGAGATGCTGTTTCTTATTGGAAAGCGTTGCCTTTTTGCAACTTTTCTGTTGGCGCTGCAGTTCTGCTTAGGGTCGCCGAAATAGCGCTAAAAGCGCAGCTGTTCAAGGTGCCGTGTGAAAGAGAGGGTGCTCCCCGGGTTTTTGCTGGAGTAAGTGCTTGTCTGAGCGTGGGTACTGTGCATCAGCTGATGTGCTCGAAGTGTGTGCCTTTCCTGGGCAGGTATAAGCCATGAGGGAATAAATTAGGATATTTGTGTCCACGCTGCTGTGGTCCCACTTCCTTTGACTTGAACTTCATCCATATGCAGGAGCTTTAAGAGAGGCTTAGGGCTGTGCCCACTGTGCAGGGAGAAGCTAAGACGTGGGTGCTCTCAGCAGGAGCGGTGCATGGGGAAGCTTAGCTCCTCCTGGTCGGAGCCTGCCTGCCCACCCCGAGCAGTCTGTGGAGTCGGTCAGTGTTCTCTGGCCGCGTGGAGGGAGACCACCTTCCTGCCGGTGCTGTGCTAGGCAGCGGGGAGCACCCTTCCCTCTACCTCTAATTTAGCAGCCTCTACTTTCTGCATAGAGCGGGTAGTAGATGCTTAAGATCCATATTTCTCCCGTTCTCACGGACTGTCTGGGAGTTTAAATCAGTTGCATGCACTCCAGCAGTGGAAACTGTGCTGATGTCGCTTGCGGTTGCAAGTTTATTCACTGCGCTTATAAACTGCACTTGCAGTTTATTCACACCTTGGCTGACCTGCAACTTCCTTGCGTAGCTGAGCAATGCTGAACCTTAGCAAACTCAGTGAGGCACTTTTCATCTCAAATAGGCTACATCCAGCCTTTTGCACTAGTCTGGTTGGGTGTGTTTTAAGTTAAACACAGTGAGTTATTCTGGGACAATGTGCTTGTTCAAAGACAAGGCACTTAGCTCTGTTTCCTAACCAGCTTAGGTCAAGTGCAACTGGTGCATAAGGGGATGAGTGGTGGTCGTAAATGAGAGGGGAGGGCTGCCATGGCCTAAGAAGTTACTGCTCCTCTGTGGCTAGGCTAGAATAATTAACTTGTTGGATGAGTGTACTTACTCTGTCCCATTACCAAGTATAACATTACTGTGGCTCAAGCTAACAAGTAATATATTTATGTCATGGTAATTCAGTCACTTTCATTTCATTATTCGTCCCCTTAAACTGATTTGATTGTCATATATTGATTTAGGTAGACTTTGCATGGGAAGGTTGCAGTGCTGTAGCTGTAACCCCAGAGCACAATTTAAACCAGTGCTTTTTTTGTCCTAAAACAACTCTGTTTCCAAAATAGCAACTTTAATAATTTTAATATGTGAAAATAAATACAAAAATGAATAGGAGGAGGAGGTGGAGCACAAGAAGTGTGCAAGGGACATCTGTTAATGAAGGAAGATAGTTTCTCTAATCAGTCCCTTGATGTTTCTGCTGTATACTGTGAAATGCTTCTAACAAGTTAGCATGCAGGTCTGTGTCTGTTTATTAGAAGTCTGCCTTCTTTGTCGATGTTTACGTGGAGCTTCCTGAAATCGTAATATCTGTAGCACTTGTAAATGATATGAATAATGCTGATACATGGCCATGCAGCAGTGGTGAGGTAAGGGAGTATTGCAGTGTAGGTTGTTAGGTACACAGTGCAGAAGACAATGCATTAAATAGGTAATACATAGTATTACATTACCCATTGCATATAAACACTATTTGCAAGGGCTCTGTGTTTTATACTCTGCTCGGAATACCTCATACGTAGTTTCATGAAGAGGAGGTAATCTTCCTGTTACATGTAGCCTCTTAAATTGGGTTGGGAGTGGAGTTTGCCTGTATCTAAACCTCCCCCTGGCCCTGACAGGTGTCCAGAAGGACCTCTCGGGTGTTGTGGTTCATCTTTTAGAAACGTGTTTGAAGAGCGCTGCCGTATGGGGAAAGGAGTAAAGCAGATGGAAGTTCTAGCTGCGCAGTTTCTTCAAATGACAATTAGCGTTGTGCTTAGTAAAGAAGTCAAGATTTGTTTCCAGAAACCTAAGTTATGATATTTGAACACCTTCTAGGTGCAAACTCCGTTGCATGTTTGCCTTTTTTCCTTGAAATTTGGTATAATCATAACATGGAGAAGGAATTAATGTATAAATGCATGGGAAAAGGCTAATGACTTTAATTGTAGTTGATAGTGGAAATATCCATATCCCAATTTTACAGATGAGGAACTGACAAGCCTTACAGCATGGGGTGTCAAGAGCTGAGGTGTCAGCATGCTGTGTGGTAGCTGTCTTTTTTCTAATTCTTTGCAGGTGTAGCAGAAGCTTGGGGATGCTCTGCCCAGCAGGGAGGTATTCGAGCTCTTGGGGTTTTGATTCTTGCCTTTTGGGAAAAATGCTGTGTCCAATAATCTGGTTTTGGAAATCAAAGTGCAGAGAAAGAAACAAACCTGTTGTGGAAAGACTGTAATTTATTCACTATATGCTGAATTGAACTTGAATGAGTTTGAGAGGTTTTTTTCTTATACTGTAAAAGTACACAGAGCACAATATGCTGATTAAAAAGGGGAAGGGCAGAATCTTTTTCAGACCACAAATGTTTAACTGTACAAATCACAGCCTTTAAAAAGCAGAAAAAGAGAACCCTGCAAGGGTGTAGACGTACAATAATCCCATTAGGAGTTCTGAAGCCTGAGCGGGTGTTGCCACGTTGTGCTTTAATGGGTGTACCTAAATGCTTCTGTTGGGCACGTAACATCTGAAACTTGGGTTAGTGCCAGAGTGTGTTTGGGTTTGTGGATTTGGGATTTTTGGTTTGTTTATTTTTGGGGTTGGTTGTTTGTTTGTTTGTTAATAACTTAACTGAAATATGGTTTGCTGACCTGAACTTGGCAAAACTGATTTCTAGACTCACAGGATAAATTGACAGTAGGCTCGTGTGTTGGATAAGTCACGCTCTGGAGAAGGAATTCCTGACCTCGACTGTTCACGCCTCAGGGCAGGAGCTGTGTGTGCCACACTGCGCTTGGTCCCGGTCAGGGCAGCGGATCCTCTTGGTCACAGTGCAGTTGGTCCAGGCATGTCCTGATGAAACATGATTAAGCAGAGGTATTTAACCTGTCAGTTCACTGTCCTAAGAATCAGTCGGACTCCAGCTTTTATTCCATCTCCCCGTCCCGCTTGCAGTGTCTGGCCACAGGCAGAGGCTGGAGTCCCCTACAGTGTGCACGGTCCTCGAACGGTGTCTAGAGCCTGATGGTCCTTTCTTGTGCTGCTGCATGGCAGTAATAAGTGACCAAGCCTGGAGGAACCCTACCAGGGCAAAAGGAAGCCTACAGTGAATATCAGGTTAAGACTGTTTAACATCATCATCATCCAGTACTGAAATGATTGACAGTTTTGGCCTGTGTACTTGTCACTTTGGTGGTCTGTCCAAGGTGGACCTGTTGCTCCTGGACTTTTACATGTATGGCAGCTCTTAAGGAGTGAGATATTTCCTCATGTGCTGCAGCAGTGTTGTCTGATGGCTGGGCAAGCAGGAATCGCTGCAAGCCACTGAGATTTGTCTCAGGCAAGTTTGCAGTGAAGGAATACCGGCCTGTCCCACTGTTTGTCTCCCAGATGCAGAGCAGCTGGCAATGCTGACAAGAAGGGTGCCTTGTAAAAAGTGACTGTGGTTCAAACCCCAGTGAGCAAGTGGGTTTGTAGTTCTGATTGGTGTTGAAGTATGGATTTATATGCACAGTCAAGGGTGAGGAAAGGTGGAACAGTAGATTCTGTCCATCTGTGAAGTTTAAAGTGATAGTAATACCAGAAACATTGAGAGGTGGAATAACAAAGAACGAAGACAGCATTTGTGCCTGAATTTGCAGAATTGGCCAGTCTGAAGAAATTGTGGCCAAGTGTGTGGAGTCTATTGCTATGTCCATCAGCAAGATTTGAATTTAGGATCACCCGTTTTGTTTTTTTTTTTCCCCCCTCCTTGGCCAACTTTCAAGGAAACATGGAGATTCCTCTTCTTGACTAGGCTGCAATTTATTTTTGTGGCAGGCTAGGAAGCGTGATGAAAGAGAACAAGATCTCTGTGGCCTTGCACACCTTATGCTTGTGCAATGGGATGTCTCTAGCTAGGATGACGTTCTGCAGCAATTCTGCAGTGAGAGGATGTATCTTCAGGGCTGGGTAGCACTGACTAGATCAGCTGTCATAGCTATTGTAACTGCAACAATGGGAGCACCCACAAGTGGAATCAGTCTGAATAGACTCCAAACCCAGATATCTAGCACTTAACCACCTTTCTTATTTTCTCCCTCCCTAACAGACAGGTAGAGAACACGTTGATCCAAGTAGAGGGACAAAATAGCATGAAGAGCTTGAGTTTTTGTCTTCACCTAAGCCCTCCTTAGAAAGAAGTTTATCTTGATTGACCAATTAGTTGTGTCTTGTGGGTAATAAGTCTGCAAAACCCTCTGCAGAGAGGCGCTGAGCCACAGAAACTGTGCAGCTTATTGAGAGGGGTAAGTTGCTCAGCACTTTGCAGGATGGGACTTGAAGTGGTTACTGAATCACAGAGGAGGGCTAAGTTGCTGTATGTGTTGTGGTTTACACCATACTTCCAATGTGCCTTCAGCCAGGTTCCTGTCACACCCCCCACCTCCTGCTCCTGACATGTCAGGAGCTCTGCTGGTGTGTGGCCATGTGCCAGCACCTCTCCAGCGCTTCCTTTTTGCCCTGGTGTCCACAGCTGCAGGGCACATGGACTTTTGGGGAGCTGCAGTAACCCCTAAAAGTGCTAGAAAGTGCCGAAAAGCATTCCGACTGTTGCAGTGCGCTAGGTAGGAGAGAGCATGTGCTCTGGAGCAGGTTCACCTCTCCTTTCTATATAAACTGTCTGCCTGCTGTTTGGCTTCTCTCTGGCTCTTCCCCTGATTATGAGGTGATGTGGGTTCAACCCCGTGGGTCATACAAGGTAATTTCATTGCATCTCCTTTCTCCTCTAGGAAGAAATGGTAAGAGCAGGCTTAGCCCAGGCATGTGATTATCCCAAACGCTTTGCTTTCTGTGCCAAATCTCTGTCAGGAAAATGAACACTGAAACAGCCCAACGCTTTTTTTCCATTGCAATGAAGGTGTAATTGGTGAATCTTGTTGTGAGAGGCACAACCACTAGCATTTTCCTATGAAGCACCTACCCATTTCCATCCTGCTGATTTGACTCTGCCTTCCCAGAGTGTTAATGTGCAAGCCACCGGCTGCTCTACATACTCTGAAACCTGTTCAAAGATGCTTATTTCCACTGCTAGAGCTAAGTGTTTGTTAACTTTTTCATTATAGGTCACTCAGTTAATTTGCTGAAGTACTTCCTGGAAGATTTTTTGCAAGTGCGATTCATTTTATTTCAGAAATCTCAGTCCAATCTTTACTGCAGTCAGGTCACAAAGCTGGCTGAACTCCTCCAGTCAAGAATTGAACACAGAGTAAGCTCTTTAACGACTCACACTTTTCCTTCCTCCTGCAGCCTCGTTAGCAAAAGTGTGTGTAGCTCAAGAGGTTGCACAAAACCAACATATGTCTGAGTTAAACTCAGCCTCTGTGTTTTTAAAGGATGGCAAAAAGAAGAAGAAATGTCCAGAGGTCATTCTGTCTTTCTCCCCAGTCCAGAACAAGATCAAGCATACCTAATCTGTTACGAAGACCAGTTATTTTAACCGTTCTCGAAAGCAAATTCAAAGCTATGAAAATGAACTTGCTGTAGTGTGAAACATCACTCCCTGCACTTGAAACTGCAGCCTTTAGAAAGCAATTGAGCCCCATATGATCTGTTGCAGGAGGTATGTGACGTGCATTTGAATTCTTGCTCAGACTTGATCAGAAGGTGCTTCCTGTGGTGTTCGCAACTCAGTGGAGAGAGGTACTCTGGCCTTTAATTATCAGAAAGACACTGCTTATAAGTCCCCAGCCAAGGTAAAGTGACTTTAGGGTGCCCCTGAATTTGAAGACATCTTAAAGCAGCCTGATTTGCAGGGAACACTAAATATCTATCAGAACTGAAGACCCTTGAAATTGCCAGTTACTTCTGGCTGATTATTATCTACTGGTTAGGAGCCCACTGGTTCCTTACTGAGGAAACACCTGCTCTTATAATAGCCAGGGAGAGACCCAGGGTGAGAAATCCATCTGCATAATCTGATGAGCATTAAACTAACCAAGTCAAAAGACAAGGAACTGACTTAGTCTTCGGTGATCTCTCTCCCTCCCTCATACAGAGGCAAGTTAGGGACGCAGTTGCATCTCCCAGTCTCAAGGTGTTGGGGGGGGCTGTGTTCAAAATAATATGCATGAAAAGCAAATCTCTGATGTGTGGAATTAATGATCTGGGAGACAACGAGGACAACTGAATGGACTTTCAGAGTGCAGAGCCACAGCATGCCACAGGGGCACTCACAAGCCAAATTCCTGTTTTCTGTAGTGAAGCCAAGTGCAAATGCTTCATCCCAATGTCTTGAGGGGGTGGCACATTGTGTAGAGCATGTGTGTGTCTGCCAGGACAGTGTTGGCTGGTAAAACAACTCGTCTGTCCTCAAGTCTTGGTCCCAAATTGCAGATCCCTTGAGTCTGAAGAGAACGTCGCTGTTGACATGGAGTTAGTAGGTAGCGAAAACTGCCTGAAGTTTAATTCCTGTATGGGGCTGTGAAGGGAAAGGAAGGCAGAGTAGGAGGACATCCATCAGCTTTGTTCCCTTCTGAGGAGCCTGGACAAGTGGTGGTGTAGCCCACTGTAGGATGAAATCGGTACAGCTATACCCTCACTTCATCATTTCATCTGACTTTAAGGTTGTGTTAAGGAGCAGGAGTAGTGTGCTGAACCTCTCCTGCAGGTTTAAGGCTTTGTCTGGGCAAGATGATCGTGGGCCTGCTGCTTCTCTGAGATGGGGAGTAGCATGTGGTGGCAAAACTGACTGAGCTTCCAGCTATTGCTCCTGTCGGGGAAAAAGGGACCAAGATCTGCTTTGATGGCCACGAGAAACTTAGGCAGGGGAGTAAAGCTTGGAGCAGCAATGTGAGAAGAGGATGCTCTAGCTGCTCTGCTGTCTCAGTGTGGTTCTGGCTGCTGGCTCTGTCCTACCTTCAGAAAGGCTCCACCGCTACCTTTCATGCATGCGAGAGCAGCGCTGCCTCTGATGGGCTGGCTGGCAAACCGGGGGCCAGGCACTCGCCAGGGTCAGGGCTCTGCGGCAGGTTTGCTGGGCAGGTCGCTTCAGCACGGTGGGAGTTGTGAGCACCAGCAATTCCAGGTAGGAACAGGGTTCTTGTTCTGTGCAGAGTGCTGTGTACTGCAGGACCTTGGTCTCTGCACAGTAGCCTCCATGTGCTGCTGTCATGTGAATAATAACAAGGAGATAAAGATGAGGTCAAGGAACATCTCTTAAACTTGATAATTTTCCCTGATGGGAAGATTTATGTTGCCGTTTCTTGCTAGGCTGGAGTTGTGCCAGTTTTTGATCAACGTCCAAGTAACCATGCAGAAATACTATACCAAGTGAAAAAAACAAAAACACCACAGAGTTGCTGAGTTCAAGTGCTAACATAAAGCTTGTAAAGCTTGCTACCTTCTAATTTTGCAATCAAAACAAACACCATTCTGTACTGTGTGAACAGCAGCAAGGGAGCGAGCCATCCGTTAAATGTTTGGCCCTGCCAAAGGAAGTGGCAGAACCGTTAGCTGAAGCAGCAGGCTTGCTGGCACTGTGCACATTTCATGGGGCTTTATAGCTTCTTTTAAAATAGTCTCCACCACTGCAGACAGTCTGTGGGCTGCATCAGCTGAGTAAAATGTTATCCCACTAGTACAGGGAATTATTAACACATTCTCTCCATGCCAACTGTCTCTCCACTGACTGACCCATGCAAGCAAGTTGGTGAAAGAAAAGTTAGAAAAAAAAATCCTTCCAACCTAGCAGGGTTTTTTGATGACTAGTTTGACTGAGGGATGTGCCAAACCCCATAGCCCATACTGAGGTTGTAACTTAGCACAAATGGACAGACTTAAACTCCAGAGAAGCAAGATTTATTTTAGAGTTTGGCTTTGGGGTTTGCTTTTAGTTATCATCTCGGACTGGGGTGAGTAAGAAGGAGAAATGTGCAATGTTGGGAATCAGTGTATAATCTTAATGTACGACAGCAAAAGGGTATAATATAAATTTGTAATACCAAAATTGTACATGTGCAGCCAGAAAAAATCAAGAACAGCTTCTGTTACTTGAATATTACAGAACTGAGGAATAGGATAGGTGGTAATTAAAAAAAAATAAATTTAAGAAGTTGGTACTTCAGGGCTAAAAGAACTCCAGCCTTAGGCCCTCACTGGAAGATGCACATCAAGTGTGTGCCAAGGCTGGTTTTGGCAATCTTCATTCCAGGATTTGTATGGTACCTTGTGCAGTGATGTCCTGGTTCACAACTCATCTCCCTAATAGTTTAAGTAGTTATTGATGCTAATGCCATTTCAGTAGATGCTCAAGTTCTTAGACTAAAGCTGTGTATTTTGATTCTGCTTGTAGTTACGGGACAGTTTGTGTAAGCTTGCTTGTTGTTCTGTGTCTGAGTACTTAAGTGTCACATTGGGTGATTTGTATGGTAAGTTGGGATGTCAGATGGTCGTGCCTCTCACTTTCCTCCTGTGCTAAATGAGGTCTGACAGCTAGTAGGTTTCTCAGGCAGGGCCGAGGCCTTGCTGAATTCAAGGTCAGATGCTTTTGGACATTTC
Source organism: Apaloderma vittatum (assembly GCF_000703405.1). Taxonomy (NCBI): domain Eukaryota; kingdom Metazoa; phylum Chordata; class Aves; order Trogoniformes; family Trogonidae; genus Apaloderma; species Apaloderma vittatum. The sequence goes on along the minus strand of NW_009699967.1, from coordinate 30,844 downwards.
CACATCACTTGCACCCTCAGCTTCCAGATTCCTCATAATCCTGCTTTTCACAGTCTTAGAAAGAATGTTATTTTGAAAGTTTAGAAGTACAGGAATGGATGTAGAAACACTTATTTAGTTTGGAAAGTTAAGGAACAATCTGATAACAAAGCAGCTTCCCCAGCAAATGATGAGGAATATGATGGTCCAAGGGTTAGAAAGGTGCAGTGAGGCACATGTGTGTTAAAGCTGTGTTGATGCCAAAACCAGATCCTTCCAGTGATGCTGTGATAGCCCAGGCAGCTGTCTTTCCCAGGCATTCCCGTCTTTCAACTGCAGGATCCAACGTTTAAGTGACAGTGCTGCTAAGAGGTTTGGGGTTTGTAGCCACTTTTGGTTGCAATAACCAACGAAGTGTGCAAGTTAGAGGATCAGCTGTCAGAGTGCTAGCTGAGTTGGGTGTCGTGATTCTGCCCCTCGTGCTTTTGATGATGTTCCTAATTAAAATCCTTTCAGAGCTGTGCAACTGATGACTGTTACATGTCGCTCTTACGTGGACGGTACAAGCCCTGTTTAAGCCTGATGATCAAAATATGCACGTGAAGAGGCAGTGCATGTCCCAGAGAGTCTGCAGGCTGACTGGGTGGAGCAGATGAAGACAGAAGGGAGCTGTCACTATCTCCATGGCACAGATGAGGAGCTGTGGTGTGAAGATAATGAACTCCTTGGCTAAGGTCCGAGAGAGTCTGGGAAAGGCGGGAGGTAGATCTGTGTTTTTTGAAATGCAATTCTGGGATTTGATAATTAATTTTAAAAAAATCCTTATCAAATGGAGTTTGAGAAGTAGGAGGACATCAGGAAATTCAAATGAAGAGAGAATCATTATATTTAACCTTAGGTTATTTGAAGGGAAGGCTTAAGTTACATTGCATAGTTTCAAACTTGTGAGTGAAATGCTCTATAGTAGTAGGAATTGCTCTCTGTGGACATTGTATTTCCCGTCAACCTTTGTGTTGAATTCAGTTTGTTAATCAAGAGGACAGCGAACAAAAATGATTTGGTGGTGGTCATCATGGGCCTGCAGTCCAGAGTTGCATACGCTCAGAGGATGCATGCTGCTCAGAGGCCTTGGGCTCTGAAAGCCATGCAGAGCTGCCCACAAAGAGACCGAGTGAAACTTCTGAATGATCTTCTTCTTTTTCATTTTTCCCCACCACCACCACTCTTGATCTGAAGATTGCCTTATACAGTATTTCTGCTGCTGCTTTGAGTCGATGGAACATCAGAAGAAAATGCTTCCCAAGTTTCTTCCAAATCTGAAATCCCAAATAACATCCTAGTTTTGAAATTCCTTGCCTAGAGAACACCAGCATCCCTCCTGGCTGCTTGGTGGTCACCCTGCCTGCCAACAGCGGCATGACCAGCAAAGTGGGACAGGAGGACTGGGGAACAGACTCGTCCTTTTTGAACTGCTAAGCTGGGCTCTTAAGTTACCAAAGAAATATGAACCAGAGGCATGATTCTGAATCTATACTTGTGTCACACATGGCACAAGAAAGTCCTACTGTCATCTCTGTTTTTTCTACATCCTTGGAATGTTACGCATCTCCTGAATGAATGGTGGCAGAGTCATAACCGGTCTTGTCTGTTCCCTGCACAAGTAAGCACGTGTACTCACAGGTTTGTTTTGGGTTTTTAACAATTTCATTTTCTGTAGCAACACTAAAAAGAGTTAACCTAACAACTCAGGAAAAAAAAAACCAAACCTAAACCAGATTTGGTTTCTGGAGCCAGGGACAGCTGTGAGCCAAGCCAAACTGGTCCATGGCAAGGGGCACCCAGCAGCTTTGGCACCTGGAGTATGGGCTGCTTTATGCTGTGGTTCCCTGTGTCACTGGGATGATGTGTGAGTGTTCTCCCAGTTCTGGAGCTGCTGGGGCAGCAGCTGGCCTCCAAAATACAAATATCTCCACTACCTGGGCAAGTCTGAGAAGACCGTTATTTAAACATCACTCTCTGCTGCAGATCTATTTATGTTTGTAGACATCTATTTTTGTAAAATTCCCCCAAATTAGGTGTTTACTTTTTGCCACCATCTAATCAGCAACTCAAAGGGTAAGTTGATGTTCTATATTTAGTGCAGATACTTAGTAGAGATGATTAGAAGATGTATCAAAGAAGAGGGCTTTGGTTTTTTCCTAGGATGTCTTACTGCTCTCTGCTTTTTCCTGTATTACTGCAGCAGCTTCTCTGCTTATGTTTCTGAGTTCTGCCAAGAAACATATGTCAGTGAGAGTATTTGTGTGGCTTTCTGAATGTATTTGAAATAATTTGCCTTTATAAAATGATTGTGGTCTCATTTACCATGAGAAGAGTAGCTGCAGTTCTGATGTGCATTGAAATATCAAACGTTTATGGCAGATGACATGGCAAAGCTATTTACTGTGTGACATACAAGACGCAGTGATCCTAGACCTTTTTGCTTCCCCTGCAGTTTGCTGGCAGAAAAAAGTAGAATACTCAATGTAATCTGTGGATTCTTCCGTATTTCACATGTGCCTTTAAGAAAGAGCATGACAGTGTTCTCTTAGCCAGGCCATGGTACATAAGTATGGTATTAATTATTATTTATATTCAGCCTGCATCTTGAGAGTGAGTATGAAACTGGAGGTCCAGTCAGGTACATGTCGCAAGGGACATAGCAAGATATTTATGAGATTCAAAGTGCAGATCACTTCAAGCTAGGATGCTTCTGGTGACACCTTTCATTCACAACTGTTCACAGCACCTCTGTCTGGCCCTTCCTTCATTTCTCTGGATTGGAGTCCTCTGACAGCTGTCATCTACTCTTGATTATGAGATTTTAGACTAACCGTTGCACCAGTGTCGAAACTTGTAAACTGACTTAGCACCAACCAGCCTGGGTCTAGAGACAATGCAGGGAAGTTTACCTGGAGCCGCAAGCTGGAGATTTGCCAGCTTGCATCAGCACACTCATGGGAGTCTCTGCATTACATCCTGACTGTATTCCCTTACTGTATTTTTATGCAACCCCACATGTTTTCTTTGCATGAACATACTCTCTGAGCCAGATAAAGCAAGAACTAGTCCTATGAAGCTTACTGGCTCTCTGCAGGCTTTGAATTTAGGAATTGCTGCTCCACTGTCTCTTGGGTCTTGAACTGTGCCATCTGTGTCATCAAGATAAAGTGTGTTACAGGGGATCAATCAGGTGGGTTGAAGAGCCTGAGTTCAAACACTATCAACAGCAGAAGTCTCTTAACATACCTCCTTCAGGTAAGTATGTATTTACACATTGTTCTGTTCCTCTCCTTTGATCTAGGTTATATGGTTGGACCCTGGAAATGGGATGTCAGTCCCGTTCAGGGAGCATAAAGGAAGAAAGAAGATCTCCCAATTGCTGCTGCTGTGACAGCGAGTGAGAGCAAGAGCAGGAAGATGTCGACAGTCACGTCAGCCATCCAGGCTCCTCAGGGCCCTGTGAATCCACCGCCTCCGGAAGTCACTAATCCTAATAAGCCTGGCCGGAAGACCAATCAATTGCAATACATGCAAAATGTTGTGGTAAAGACCTTGTGGAAGCATCAGTTTGCTTGGCCTTTCTACCAACCGGTTGATGCAATTAAATTAAATTTGCCGGTACGTATCTATCGACTTTTGCTCAGTTTTCTGTTCTTAGAAAGGTTTGTGCTGGCGAGATCAGTTTTCTGATCACTGGATCAGAATGGCTAGGTGGATTTTGGGGATATCCTTGAATGCTCTTAGACTCGCTAAATTAGAAGATGATGCCTTTCAGAGGTGGTGAGTCTCCTTCTCTAAGCTGCTTCTTTCCAGGAAATGAGAGTCCCATACTCTTCACCTCTTCAAAGAGCTCTATAAGTGTAAAAACTCAGCAATGGAGACATACCTGACCGCTCCTACACACCTGCTTCACTTCAATGTGGACACTACGCACGTACCCCTGTCCGCTGTGCTGTCTGCTCAGCCGGGCAGCCCATTGCAAAGGAACTCTGGCTGCTTTGAGCAAGAAGGTTGCATCTAGATTCTGAGGGAGTGTGATTCTGGGATGTAAGGTCAGGAGAGCTCCAGTTTTCACAGGTTATAACCCAGTTTTATGGGCTGGATTACAAGTCTTTTGACCTCTGAAAGTTGATGAATACTGTTGATAATGCTACACTTAACACCTGTATAGTATTTCTCTAGATCTGTGCTCCTTTGTGTCGTCTTTTTGTAGATTTCATTTCTCAGTGAGGCATTTTGAGCTGGTTTTAGCACAGGTTACCAGAGAATTTAAAAGAGGAGTCAGTTGGAAGAACAGTTGTTTTTCACATGTGGCCTGAACTTGCACAAGCCTAATAGCCTGTCGGATTGTCTTTTCTGCCCTAGTGTGCCTTGCCTGGAAATTTTAGTGCTTCAGGTGATGCTTAAGGGTTGGGCTGAGAGCGTGGCCGGTGGCTGTACGTGGCTTTGTGTATGTGTGCAGCAAGAGGGCTTGGCTGCTTTTCTCCAGAATGAGAAAATTACCATGTGTAACCTTGCATGCCTACAGGATCTCCAGCCTATTCACAGCCTCTACAGATGCTTGAGACCAGCCCAGAAAGAAACTGGGTTAACGTGTGAAAGCCTTTTAAGGGCTGAAATGCCTGTAAAAGAGGCACTGAAACATTTAGCACAGTCTTAGCCAGCGCTGGCACTGATAAACTTCTGTAAGTGCTAAAGGCAGTCTTTTAAAGAGGGGGGCAGAAATGCTCTTTCCCAAATTGCAGCCAGTCCTCCGTTAAACTGACCACTCTGCCAAAGCTCCTGCTGCCCTGAATTTGGGTCCCAGGTGAGTACGGGGTGCATCACTGCCCTGCTAGGCTGGCTGGCGAGTGCTGCTCCAAAATTGTGCCTACAGCATCGAAACAGGTAGCAAGGCTGCAAGCAGCTTCCAGGGAGAGCCGCTTCGAAAGCATGGCTTCCTCCACATGGTTCTTAGCACCTTCCCAGTCCAGCTGCCCTTACTAAAAGCGCGTAATGTCCAAGTAGCAGGTTTTGAGCATGTTTGAGCATGTGCTGGGGGCAGCTGGGGAAGACTTACAGTTGTGGAAAAGAGTTCTTGTGCTAGGTAGTCAAGTTCAGCATAATGCTAGATTGAAGAGCTACAAATTAAAAAAATGAATGAAAGTGAAAGTATTTGCAATTTCCACAAAAAAAAATTTGGGGATATGTTGGGTTTTTCTGGACGGCAAATGAGGAGAGAGCTGGGGCTGGAGGGAGGTGTGAACAGCACTCTGTGTGTCAGGAGATGTAACGTCTTTCCTGTATCTCCAACAGGATTATCACAAAATAATAAAAAACCCCATGGACATGGGGACGATCAAGAAGCGCCTGGAACATACCTATTACTGGAGTGCCAGTGAATGTATGCAGGATTTCAACACCATGTTTACAAATTGTTACATTTATAACAAGGTAAAGCCTTTAGCTGGGGCATTGCCTAGAAAAAACCCACCTTAGAACTGCTGTAACACAGATTTTGAACGGGGCCAGCTCCGCTGTGCTCTGGGCCCTCCTTGCAAGGATTTGAAATGCCACTAATTGCAACCACATTACTTGAAACGCACAAAGCTGTCTTTGTGCTTTGTCTTTCTTCCCCCAGACTAGTTAAAATGGCAAATGTGCCATTTAGTTATAGGTAGTTGTGCGTTCTGGGGTTATATAGCAAGTTTTTACTCCTTTTATTTTCAGTTAGGAATTCTTTAAGATGAGCTACAGGTTATGCAGGGTTTGCAGGTGTTCTGTGGGGTATTAGTGCTGTCTCGCAGTAAATACTGTCTCTCAATAGCAGAGGGCAGTTCAGGAAATAGACCTCTGCTCTCTGAATATGTCTTGTCCATACTTGCACACCTTTAGATTGCTTCGTATTATTTTGGGTTGGGCTTGTTTACTGTTTTGTTAGGTTGTTAAGAGGCTCTATTCTTCGTATTATGTTTTCTACAGTGGTTTGTCGTCATTCACCCACACTGGAGAACAAACTGAAATAAACAAATTAATTAGTTTGAGCCACAGAGTATGTGTTTATGCTCTTCTTTTGGACCTGCTGGCAAGCGGGAGGACAGCTCATCTGTTCCAGTTTGTTGCTTCCACGCTGTTTCACAGGATGAGGGTTATCAGGCTGCTACTGGAAGTCCTGATAACTCTGGATGCAGCATACTTAGAGGCTGTAATTACTGCATGTTAGACCAGAAAGAAAGAGCAGGAGGGTAGCATGCAAGGAGGGAGATGAGCTAGTCTGTTTACTGTTGGATACTTTCATTTATTTGAAGGGCAATGTCACTGAGGATTTGAAAGCCTGACCTTGAACCTCTCTGCTTCTAATATGTGAATGATACAGGGTGGGTTTGTATTCTTCCTTCTGCAGCCCACAGATGACATCGTCCTCATGGCCCAAGCCCTGGAGAAGATATTTCTGCAGAAGGTTGCTCAGATGCCTCAGGAGGAAGTTGAATTATTACCCCCAGTTCCTAAAGGCAAAGGTCGCAAGCCGTCAGCAGGCACGCAGGGTGCAGGTATGTACCCAGCCCAGTGACACGAAATGCTGTGAGCCTGCTCCCAAGGCCTGACCCACCTTCCGAGCTGCCTGGGTTTGTAAGTGGTGAAGAGGCTGGGAAGGGAACATGTAATCTAATGGCTAAAGCAGTGGAGAGCAAAGTGTGAGTTGTCTAGATAATGTTCACCTGGTGTTTTGGGAGTTGTGTGTCTTAAGGCCACTCTGCATTTGTCACCTTGCCGGCTGTGACATACCTATTGCTTCAGTAAGGGAGAGCAATGCTGTTGTTTCTTGTAGGCAAAGGAAAAAACAAGGCAAGAAGAGATGAGGTAGTTAGACATGCCAGTCTGCTGCAAGTGACAGACCATGGCATGGAATGCCTTTATAGACCTGGGTTTATGTAGCTCTCTCAAGGTCCTGGCAGAACACTGACACAGCGGAGACTAGGACTCGAATCATGCCAGTCCCATAAACCCTCTATAACATTTTTTTTTTTTTGCACACATGGTTGTGACATCATAAAATAAAATTGGTTCGACAGAAAGGATTTATAAAGCTGTTGCAAAAGGCTGCATAGAGCATTGCATATCAGTAGAAACATTTAGTTCAGTTTACCTAGAGTTGATTTTAGATAGATTTAGGTCTAAAATGCCTCTAAGCATGGTAAAACAGTTTATAAAGAAGCTTGTGGGCTGAATTCCACTGTTGCAGTTTTTTTATTCTGTAAACTAGGTCTAATTGTTGCTCTGGGAAAGTCAACTGTTCCTCTTTGTTTTCCCACATCTCGGGTACCAAACGGAGCTACAACGTCATCCGAGCTCAAAGAAATTTGAGGTGATGTGGTTTTTTAGCATCCTTTGATAAAAGCTGCTAGAAAAACGTAGAGGAGTATTACTTCTTTGGTTTAGTTACTAGATTTGTCCCCCATTACACTAGTAGGTCGTTCTTTAACAGGGCAGATCTAGCATGACCCTGGCTCTCAGAAGACTCTACTCCCAGCTCTGTTTCTTCTGCCGCATACCATGGCAAACTGGAAGTCTGTTGGACTCTTGGGTGTTAGCTGGTAATAGGGAAGTGGTTGTTACCATAACAAAAACTCCCAGACTGAGGTTTGTGCAGGACAGCAGCTGCCCTAAAGAGCCATCTCCTTGAGCTCCTGCTCTTGTACTGAGCGCAGGGCAGCTGAAAGGGGTGAAGACTATCCCAGAGCAACACACACCACGTGCAGAGTTTGAAGTATTTTACTTGCATGTGCCTGGCCTAAAGCTCGTGGCACAAGGACCCCTGGGTCACAGCATCAGCAAATCACACTGTCCTTTGTGCTCTGACTGGGGGCCTTATGCCAAGCCCATGTCACACGCTCCAGCAGCACCAGCGTCACTTCGTCCCCAATGTCTTGTCGGTACTTGTAACCATCAATACATTGCGGTGTGTTTTCGCTTTGTCGTTTGAAAGGAGTGCAGCAAGCAGTGGCCGTGTCTTCCGTCTCCCCGCCGGCCCCGTTCCAGAGCGTCCCTCCAGCCGTGTCTCAGACGCCCGTCATTGCTGCCACCCCTGTGCCAACCATCACTGCTAATGTCCCGCCTGTCACTGCCCCTCCCGCCGCTGCTCCCCCTCCACCTGCCGCTCCGATAATGCCCGTGGTGCCTCCTACGCCACCGGTAGTCAAGGTAAATGGAGAACTCAACCCCTTCCTCTTCAAAAGGCAATATTTCTAAGCAGTGCTTTATTTTCATCCCCTCACTGCTGGTTACGTGCAGTATTTCTCTTCACGTTTGACTCCTTGCCTCTCCTGTTGTCCTTTTGGGGTGTGCTCAGACAAGTGCTTGCTGTTGAATTTGAGGGGGTTGAGACAAGTTTTGTCAGTTATACTGCTCCCCAGCTGAGATGTCAACTGTAATTGCTCCAGCTTGGTTACAAGCTCTCATCTGACCATGGCTTTAGCCAGCGTTGATGTTCCATGAAACAGAAAGCTCTTGGAGGTTTCCCTCCTTTCACAGCCCAAAGCATCAATTCCCTCTCTGAGCCCCTGATTTCACTGGAACTATTCCTTTAAGGTTTGCAGACTCCAGCACTAGAAATGTGCCTTTCTGCCATAAAGCAGTTCAAGACAAGCCTGTCGCTCCAGTTGGAGGAGACTGATGTTGCCTGCAGGTTGTGGGTGCATTAGTTCTGTCTTCCTTACTGAATAATCTTCTGGGAGTTGTCACTGGTGTTTTGCTTTTTACTATGTTAATTTATGTGTAAATGAAAATGTTGCTCTAAATAATTGGAATATTCCTAGCAAGCTGTGTATTGCTTTAAAAATGATGAAAGCATAATTCAGAGAAAGATGGGGTTTTTTACCTAAACTGGGGAATGAAGTGCAACAGTTTTGGTGTTCTCTAATGGGAGGTTGCATGCACCAGCAGAGCCACAGAATTGTTTTGCTTATTTAACCCTACAGTTTGGGAATTAGTAGAGAAATTGTAAGTCAGATCTTGCCGCTAAGCTGTCTTCTTCAGAAACCTGTCTCGTACTTCACTTTCTGTCCAGATAACTCACTTCTGAGAATCAATTTAATTTTAAAACTCAAGGATGAAACTGGAAGTGAGTTTGTCAAATACGCACTGCAAAAATAATTCTGCTTGGGATTTACTGAAGATCTCCCTGAGATTTCCCAAAGGAACCTTTTTTCCCTTTCTCTCCAGAGAACTAAATTCTTCGTAGGAGCACAAGAGAGAGCTGACTGGACAGTTACAACTTGAATTTATGCGAGAGGGATTTTATTTGCTTAAGGCAAAATCATTAAATTCTTGCTCTTGTCCGTAAGAAGCGATCTACTTCAGCACATCCACTAAGTACAAGGGAGTGAGGGCTCACGGGTCTTTGGTGATTAATATGCTTTGGTTCAGAACTTATAGCCTGATCCTGCCACTGGGGACTCAGACATGTGGTTAAGTTACTGACACTTACTAAGTCACGATGCATCAGCTGAGCTGCAGTAATCGACTGGGCGCACTCCTTTCCCTTGGCAAACATGAGGTAAGAGTCCTTAGTTTAAATCTCAGTGATATACGTAGACTAACACATTTTGCATCGTGTTTGGGGTTGGGCTGGAGACGTGCAAGTGGCTGGTTACTGTGGCTCAGGTGACACATAGTCATAATACATTGTGTGGTAGTCACTGAACTGTGTTGAAGCCTCTCATCACAAGTCCCATTTATCCTGGCGAAGTAATTGTACTTTCTGTCACAGGACAGGCAGATCTCAAAACTAAGGATGACTTGGGCTAGGTTTCTGCTAGTGCAGCACAAGAGCTGGGCATGTACTCACGAAAGTCTGTCTACCTGCTGTTTCAGAAAAAAGGAGTCAAGCGGAAAGCAGACACGACAACCCCCACCACCTCGGCCATCACTGCCAGCCGGAGCGAGTCCCCCACGCCCCTCTCGGACCCCAAGCAGGCCAAAATCATCGCTCGACGGGAGAGCGGCGGCCGGCCCATCAAACCACCAAAGAAAGACCTTGAAGATGGAGAGGTCCCCCAGCATGCAGGGAAGAAGGGCAAACTCTCTGAGCACCTCAAGTACTGTGACAGCATTCTCAAGGAGATGCTTTCGAAGAAGCACGCAGCCTATGCATGGCCCTTTTACAAGCCTGTTGATGCAGAGGCCTTGGAATTACATGACTATCATGATATTATCAAACACCCCATGGATCTCAGTACTGTTAAAGTACGTCCACATTTACCACCTCTTTTGCAGGGTGTTGCAGCCCTCTCGTTGCAGAGGACTGGCTCCTTCTGGGGGAGGGGGAAGGGACAAGGGTAGGAAACTGAACCTGTTTGGATATCATCTGGATATTTTTATATTTTGTTTCCTTCCCCTCTCCTTTTTTCCCCCGTTACCTGGGACATCTGTATTTCTTCTGCACTGCAAAGCAGACTGTGCGATGGCATCCTCTCCTCTTTGTGGATAGTCCAGCTATTTAAACGTGGGACTGTGTTGCGCTCTGAGAAGAAGAGGTGCTGTGTTTCATAGGATTCGATTGATAGTATCCCATTTCCAGAAACTGCTGCCTGCCTGCTTGTTGGCATGATGTGTGGTCCAGATAGGCTTTCGCTGAGCAATTCCAACTGGAACGTGATGACCGCCTGGTACTCGGGGAGGGGAGGAAATAATGTGATGCTTTTGTGGCTCATGCTTGGCTCTTCACGAGCTTAGCTTAGTATGGTCCAATATTCAAGGTAGTTTTCCCAGTATGCTGGAAGGTTTTCTGAATCCCTCTTAAATATCCATGGAGCAAAGCTGTGTTTTCCTAGTTCCCATCTTCTGCTTGGGAGCCAGTCCATGGAATCGGTATTGATGGAGGTGAGACTTTCTTCCACGTGCAGGAAGTGAAGGTATTTCTGCTGGCTTTCACTAATGTGCCAGAAGTGTTTTGCTGCCAGCTGACCCAATGCCTGGGGTGGTCTAAATGCTCAGGTGACAAAAGGGTGGCTGCATTTTTGCTTTCTTTCGTGTTTGTTGGAAAATCCAACGTAGTACCTGGAAGCAGTGTGCCGTGCTCTGATGTGCAATGCCATTCAGCCATGGTGCTACAGGGATTCTTACAGCTGCAGTACTTTTACGAGTATTTTATGTGCGTTCTTTAGTGGTGAGGGAATAGTTGTCGTGGTCTGTGCATTGAGGGTTAGACCAGGAGTTACCAGTGGCTGAGTTTTTGTTGCTGTTCTGATGCGGTGGTTCGAGGCAAGTTCCCCACAGGTCTATTCTGTAGTTCTCCCTGTCATGAAACGGAGGTAATAACACGTAACCTACCTCACAGGGCTGTTGTGAGAACAGATATTTGGAAGGCACTTTCTAAGTAATAATTATTATCATTTGAGTTTGTACAGAAAAGACTATCTCTGAGCTGGCAAAAGCATCTTAAGTGAGCTCTGGTGGAGCTAGGCTTGGAGATGATTCTCCTGAGCTTGCAGTGCCCTTGCTTTGCAAAAGCCAGTGCAATGTGCAGTATTTTTGATTTGCAGTTAAGCTGAGCTGTGTTTAAGGCCTTCAGCAATTCAATGGCCGGAGAAGAGGGCGAAGTGAAGGGTGAGTTGTGCTGCAAGCAAGAAGAGGGAGCCTGAAACGCAGTAGTAAAAGCAGGAGAAAGGACTAGGTTGAGCATGGTAGTCTGTGGTGCAGGAGCTCTGGTGCCTGGACGAACTCATTCGGTTACTGTACTGACTTTAGTGGGACCTTTCAGACCTATTTTCAGCTTAGTCACATTCCCTTGACTTCCTAGGGATGCAATGCATCTCCAGAGATACCCACAGCCTGGTAGATCAAGCTCCAGCTGAATTCAGTAAGATTAGAGATGGAGAGAGTGAAATCCTGACTCTCTCAGAGTTGCTGTTTCCATGTGTGGTTAGCTGGCTTCTTATTGCAAGAGATTCTGTGCTGTGTTCTGCAAAATCTAGGTACGAAGCTGTGATTTCTTGTGTTGGTGATTTCTTCAAACTCAAATCTCTTTATAGTCCTAACTTCATTCTTTTAAAATTAAAAAAAAAACCCAAAAACAAACCACCACGAAAACAACCCTCTGCACTTTTCTGCAAGTGCAGGTAATACTCTCCCTATGTTTTTCTGCCCTAATGTAGGGCAGAAAACTGGAGACAAGTTAATGGCAAACCCAGTCGAGTCTTTTGTATGTAAAGACTCTGGATTTGTCTTTCCACGTGGCAGTATTTTTCTTAATAAACTTGTTTGAAGTGCTGTCTGGTATTGTTTTCTTATGGAGTGTTTTATTATCGTTGCTCTTGGCATGCAGATCGTAGTGTGACTTCTCCGAGATGCGGTCCGTAACACATTAATGGCACGGAAGAGAAACGTGCTGTTTGCAGGCAGTGTAATTCTCTGGTGTCAGGGGCTCTCTCCCTGGCTCTGAAAGGTTTTAGACTTAATTCTGCACAAGTAACAGTGGCTGTGGTAAAGCAGTGCAATAAAAGGCCGTCAAGCTAATCTTGAAAGAATTATGTGAGAAAATATAACGTAAGCATTTCTGCAGCTGTACAAGATTCCTCAGTACCTGGTTGCTTGTCGCTTTGGTTCTCTGCTTATGTGAGGTTTGATTTTTCTTCAGAGGATATCTTTAATGTCCAGGAGCTTTTGGTTTTTGGTGGTTTTTTTTTTTTGTTCCCCCCACCCCGCAGAGGTGTGCTTCTGAAGGATTTGGAGATTTGCTTTCTCTGTGGCGGGTTGGCTGTCGCTACTGTGCCAGGGGAAGTGAGAGGCGGAGGGGCTGTGGCTGATCTCGTCTCAGGCAGAAGCAGTGGGGTGTGCCGCGGCGCTGAGTCGGAGCTGGGACTGAGAGTGGGAGGAACTGAAGGGACAGGATCCGTGAGCTCGTCGCCGCCTCAGTTCTTCGATCGCCTTTTCTTGCAATTAATTGCTATGGTTTCAGAGCAGCCGAGTTCAGGGTCTTGAAACTGAGGAGCCATTCTTTGAGTGAATTTTAAAGATTTCTTTGCTTACAGCTATTTTAGAATGCAAACACAGCTTCACAGAGCTGCTGCTTTTGTTGAGGTGATTTCTGAAAGGTGCACTTAGGCCCCCAGAAGTCAGGCTGAGTCCTTGTTAGCTGGTAGAGATGGTATTTTCTCTGCTAAAGTCACTGAGCCTGTGTGGCCCTGTCCCTCGTCAGCTCCTGCTCTTGTGCCGTGCCCAGGGCATGTGCTTTGGGGACAGATTGGTGTTCAGTTTAGTCTTGGAGAAGAAACAGCGGAAAAGTGTTAGATCTTCAAACACGTAAAAGATTGCTGCAAGAAGGGAGGGAGCAAATTTTTCTCTCCATTCTCTGTGAGCAAGACAAAGCTAACCTGTGATGAAGAGCCGTTTCTGAATGTTAAAGAATATTAAATAATTGAAATGATTGCTGTAGTAGATGTTATGTGAGGCAGAGAAAGGACTAGCTGACCTCCCAGCACCTCTGCCAGTCCTCCTTGTCTATGACTCCTGATTTGCAATTGTAACTCTAGTAACTTTTTTAAGCACCTGGATATCTCAAAGTGAATTTGTAACTGAAGATATTCCAGGCCAGCAATTTAAAGTCCTTTTTTTTTTCCTTGCTTTTGTTAATTTAATTATTCTTTACAAGAAAACAAAACAATCCCCAGATTAAAACCGTTGGGCTAAAAACCCATTTGGTTTCGTGAAAGTGGTGCCTCAGACACTGGAATGTATTTTGTAGGCAGTAATCAGCCACAGAGTGTGCCAAACAAATATAAGTGCATGAAAAAGGCCTTTCATGCAGCAAGGCGTATTTTAAAATAAATGGGCCCTTTCGGTTGAACTTATGTTTTGCTTTGGATTTGGCCTGAGACGCGTTTCAAACAAGGCCAGCTCTCCTTCGGGTAGGAGAGGCACAAACCTATTTCATTTTCTGTCTTTGTGCTGTGGCTCGGAGGCTGTCTCCTGGTTTTATTCACGAAGAGAAGGAGGTTTTGCAATGAAGGTTTGACAGCTGTCTGGCTGCAGCAGAGCAGGGCGTAAAGCTGCAGGAATGTCACCGCCCTGCACACAGGTCCCTCCAAAGCTGCAGCCCCAGAGGTGAAGTTCTGCCCTGGTCAGAACATAAAAAAAAAGTTTTCAGAGTCGTTGCAGTGTTCTGAGACAGTCACAAGGTCTGCCATGGAGCTGTGAAATACCTGTAGCTTCCATTGAACAAATGGTAATTTTGCTTGTGTTAAGTGTGGGTTCCAGACCCTGAGCCTTGCTTTCTGCTTGGGGGGGGGGCCGTGCCTTCCCTGCTCGTGTTTGCAGCCCGGCAGCCCTTCCCTGCGCTGGGGGATACAGGTGCAGGAGACTTACAAAAGGGAGGCCTGCAAGCACTTGGCGAATAGAGAATTTCTTTAAACCCAGGTCTTCTTAAATGCAAATGAAATCTAGTGTTAGCTTCCTTTTCCTTTCAGTAGGAGTAATTGGAGCTAAGGTTTTATACATAGTAGTAATATATGCATAAAATCAGTAAAGTTCTAGGAATGCTATAAACTATTCTCTAAACCCAAGTCATTCAGTCCCAAACAGCAAGAGAGGATGAAAGTGGGAGATGAAAAATGAGAGAAAGGAACAAGATGCAAATGCTGATATTTACCTTCAGTACAGTAGGAAATAACGTTATGAACAGGTTCATAAAATGTAAGTTCTGTATCCTCTCTGTATCGGTTGGATGTTCAGATCGAGAGCAGTTGAACTGTAATTGCCTGTCTTGCTGTAGGAATTGCCAAACGAAATTCATGCCCAGTGTTAGCAGGAAGTTGGAGTTAGATGCTCGTGATCTTTTCTGCCCTTTCAGATTTGCAGGGCAAATATGCCTGAGCAGCACGTAGAAATACATGCTTAAGGTACTAGTGTAATTGTAGCTCGGTTGTTTACTGACTCTTGCCCTTTCTGTCCATGCTCCTTGTTTACATTAGTTTGTGATCCAGCAAATCCTTTTTCTAAATGACTCTATTTTCTCATAGAGTAAGGTCTCTGACAGATTTATATAGTACTACTTAGAAAACAACTCAAATTTCAAATCTCAAAGTGTTTAAACTGTTATGGAGCAATGTCAGCTTATTTGGTTGCTTGGTGTGTGCTTGCTTGCTTGTTTTAAAAAGTATAAAATCTGAATGTTATTTAGGAGCCAATAACCCAGATCAAACCACTGTTCTCTTAGACAAATGTGATTTTTGAGGCTGTTCTGAGCTGTCTCCAAGATGCAAGTGTCCTCCATACAGTTACTACAAATGCCTTTTGCTTATGGCTTTTTCTCCCCTTTCCCTTTGGCTTGTTTGTTTGCAGAAAAAAATGGACAGCCGGGAGTACCAGGATGCACAAGGTTTTGCAGCAGATATTCGGTTAATGTTCTCTAATTGTTACAAGTACAATCCTCCAGACCACGAAGTGGTAGCGATGGCCAGGAAGCTCCAGGTAAAGGTGTTGGAAAATGTGTCTTCCACAGTATGTTTAGTGTCAGCCACGGGGCATCCACTGATAGATCCAAGTGTGGATCTGCTCTTGGCACCAACAAGGGAGAGTCTGTGATTCCTCCAGCCCTTGGAAAGAGCCGTGTTCCCTGCTGCAGAACTGTTATGTTCTTCGCATGGCATGGCCCAACACAACATTCCACTCCTAAAACGTTAAAATTTTTGCTGTATACAGTAATGGGAGAACTTTCTTGGCCTTACAGAATATGCCCATCTGTACGTTATTATCGTACAGCACTTTGTGTAGTGCAGTAGGACCCTAACCCACGGTGGGGTTTCCGGTGTGTTTAAAATGCCAGAGGCATTTCTTTGTCGTTGAGTTTGTGTCTTTTGTCACTAATTTTCCCTCCCCTCCCGCCTTTTTTTTTTTTTTTTTAGGATGTCTTTGAGATGAGATTTGCAAAAATGCCTGATGAGCCTGCAGAGGCCCCACCTCCGGCTCCACCAGCAGCACCAGTGGTGAGCAAAAGCACAGAGAGCAGTCACAGCAGTGAGGAGAGCGCTTCCGACTCAGATAGCTCGGACTCAGAAGAGGAGCGAGCGACTCGGCTGGCGGAGCTCCAGGAGCAGGTACTTCAGTGGCCACGTTGTGTCTGTGCAGCGGGAGAGGGTTTAATTTTGGTCTTAAAAATCCCATCGAGGCTGGGATGCAGCAAATCAATCTGCTCCCCCCGCCAGCTAAATGGGAAGAATGCCTGGCTGTGAAATAAGGGCACGTTTGATGTAATGGGGTTTTTTGTTGATAGAGCCGTGCTCGGTGCTGGTGCTCTCTGCTTCCTTCTGGGGTACCAGAGTATGAGTAAAGGTGCACACAATAGCAGAGGTCTAGAAGGAGCAGACACATTTTTTATGAGATCTCAGGCATACTAAAATCTGTCACAGGCTGCCTGTGGCATATTGTTCCCTTGTCCCTTGTCTGTAGAAGTGACCTGTTTTGACCGTTGGAGTTGCAAACGCTTAAGCCACGGCCTTTCTTATTATGCAGGTGTACAGTGCCAGATGTTGCAGTGCTTATGTGTGCTACTGTAATGCAACAAAGCATTAACAGAATAGTTTATCTGATGTCTTAAAGCAAGCTTTTAGGAGAGCCGTGAAGGAACCCAGGATTCCAGAGGCCAAGTTGTCAGCACTCTAGACAGAGCTATTAAGCTTAATTTTTATTTGCCCCTATAAAACAAGAATAACGTATTTGTTGGAGTCAACTTCTGTGTACATGCAATTTATTTTTTTTAAAAGAATTTCAAATCAAGCAAAGTCTCCTGAGTTCAGTCACTAGACTGCTGGATTGGTGACCTTGGGATGTGCTTACACATTGGGTTGTAGAGGAAAGATATGTGGGGGCATCAGTTACTCTGCCTTGAAGTCTGGTTAATTTTTTCACTGTTCTGCCCCAGCTAAAGGCTGTCCATGAGCAGCTAGCTGCATTGTCACAAGCACCGGTGAACAAACCAAAGAAAAAAAAAGAGAAGAAGGAAAAAGAGAAGAAGAAGAAAGATAAAGAGAAGGAAAAAGAAAAGCACAAAGTAAAAACTGAGGAGGAGAAGAAACCCAAGGTGGCTCAGCCGCCAAAACAAGCCCAGCAGAAGAAAGCCCCAGCTAAGAAAGCAAACAGCACAACGACAGCCAACAGGTGAGAGCCTGCCTCTGCCAGTGCTCCTAAGGGGAGTGCGGAGAGCTTCCCGTCTGGTTCTCTTGTCCATCCTGTCCCCTTGAATTCCTGTGAAGCTTAATTGTCAGAGCAGATAATTTACTGTTGGAACAGCATCCCCATTCCCAGACAACTCCAGGGAGTCTTTAAGTTAGAGCTGGCAGTGGAACCATCGTATTTCTACTGTCCAATTCCTTTAGAATCCCTGTCTGATCATTCTCGGATAAGATTTTGCTTTTTGCCTTTTGTGCAGCCAGCAAGATCGTGCCATTCCATTGCTGCCCCCCTGCTGAATGTGGGCTTGTTGTCATGCCTCACAGGGCTAAAATATAGGAGTAGAACAGCTGATCTCAGATTTCTGAACTTTTTCAGAAGTTTCGGTGCTGTTCGAGCTGCCTGACTGGAGGTTCGAAGCCAGGACCATTGGGATGTTTGTTACAAGGGGATAGAAAAAGAGTTCACTGTTGCTATGTACTCATGAATCTTTCCATGTTTGTCAACCCCCTCAGGCAGCCCAAGAAGGGAGGCAAACAGGCATCTGCAACCTACGATTCAGATGAGGAGGAGGAAGGTCTGCCTATGACCTATGATGAGAAGCGACAGCTCAGCTTGGACATCAACCGCCTGCCTGGGGAGAAGCTGGGCAGGGTGGTGCACATCATCCAGTCACGAGAACCTTCCCTCAGAGACTCCAATCCCGATGAGATAGAAATAGATTTTGAAACATTGAAGCCCACAACTTTACGAGAACTGGAGAGATACGTGAAATCTTGTTTACAGAAAAAACAAAGGAAACCATTTTGTAAGTTACCTCCTGGGGCATGTAATCCCCCACCAGCTTTTGGGCTCAGCTTTGGAGTTCAGGGCATGTGTGTTGGGATTCTCTTATCCAGCTGTTGCGTAGGTGATGACAGGGATTTTTAGAGCTTCTTTTTCCCCAGGAAAATGCACAGAATCTTTTCTTTTTTTTTTCTTCCTTTCCGTGACATCATGCTGTGGAGACCTGGAGGACTATTGTGTTCCTCTACAAGACCTGTGTGATATCTTTTATTACTTATCTAGAATCTAGAAGGCACTATAAATGTTTCAGTCTCATTGTGTTAGGTATTATGTGCACACATCTGGAAGGATCAGTTTCTTATCCTGAATAGTTTAGCATCTAATTAGGAAGGAAACAAAAAGTGTGGCTGGGATCCAAAACACCGAGGAAATAAATAACTTGCACAACGTTACCTCAGCAACCTGTGCATTCTGGCTCTTAAGTGTCCGAGTTGTGCTCTTCCTCGATGGCCTGATGACACTATTACCCTCAGCCTATTAGATCAGAGGGTTAATGTTAACGAGCTGCCGAGCGTACGGTTTGGTATGGGACAGGTTTTTCTCTGTGCCTTATCCACAGAGAGTGAATTGTTGTGGCCCCTTGGGAGTTTAGCTCCAGCTCAATAGCAGTCGGGTCACTTACCTGAAGTGGTCCTGGCTCCGTCCATCTGCTTGTCAGTTGAGAGTTGTCCTGCTAAGAGTGTAACACAATAGCTGCTCACAACTTTTGCAGAGCACCTCTGTTTCTTCACCACAGG
The DNA here is from genome assembly GCF_000703405.1 of Apaloderma vittatum. Lineage (NCBI taxonomy): Eukaryota > Metazoa > Chordata > Aves > Trogoniformes > Trogonidae > Apaloderma > Apaloderma vittatum. Next base: position 12,095 of record NW_009699967.1, on the reverse strand, counting down.
ATTTCCAGGTAGGCCTAAGCAAAGCTCAGACTCTGACCCTTTTTGCTTTTCAATACGCTGCTTTGGTTATTATTGGAATAGATCAGGAGCAAGTTTTCCAGAGTGGTTAGGAGCAAGAACCACGCGAACTCTTGCGCTGTCCGTTGCAGTGCTTGGTGTTGAGGGGCACACCCTCGCAGGACTGTGCTTTCCAGATTTCTTTTTAAAAATCATTACTTTAAAACAGCACACACAGAAACGTAGGTATTTCCTTGCTGGATCAAGCAAAATATCTGGCCCCCGCCTTGTGCTTTTGATACTGGCCAACACCTGTGTCCAATTACCCCTTCTTTGGAGGGGTACTTCTGCTCAGCTGCAGGAATGTTGCTGGCACTTGCCACTATTTCCATCCTGACAGATGCAGCTCCATTCCTGTTGTCTGCCAGCCTTTGCCTCGGTTGGTTTTTAATTTGCCTTTTCTTCTTTTGTTTTGTATTTAAAGCACATACCACAGTAGATTCTTTCATGAGGTATCTTGAATTTTAATGGCAGGTGCTTACTTCTGATAACTTTTAATGGGACACTTTATTTTACAGGGCAGAAAACCCATGTAACAATTCTGTAATTACAAATGTGTAGCTATTGACCGTATAACTGGCTGGTAAGTAACCTGTAACTACAAGGTTATTCCATGGATATTTCTATCTTCTAAATACTTTCCAGAAGATCTCTGTTAAAAAGTGCATGTTACAGGATGACGGTGATTGGATGATCTAGACAACTTCACACGTTGTCCTCTATCTGGGATGTGTAGTTGCTGTGCAGTCGCTTAATCTTAGCAGTGTCACTGCAGAGCGGTTGCGCAGATTTACATGCCCTGTAAAATAGTGATGTCCACTCTTTTTCACCTGCAACCACGCAGTTTCAGAAATTGTGCATTCCTCCTCCACAGCTGCAAGTGGAAAAAAGCAAGCAGCAAAGTCAAAAGAAGAGTTAGCTCAGGAAAAGAAGAAAGAACTAGAAAAACGGTTACAGGATGTCAGTGGGCAGCTAAACAACAACAAGAAACCTGCAAAGAAAGGTAATGGCTGAGGTTTTACTGTGCTAACAATGCCTGAAAACTGTGTATGTGGATAGATTTCCTCACTGAGGCAAAACTACTGCCCTCTTGAGGCCTTGGGTTTGTCTCTGCGATGGTTACCCCAGGTGGTCAGCAGTGTTGGGGCACAGCGAGTTACTGCTGGGCACTGAGCTTCGGCTTGGGGGTTGCTTTGGTCGCTGTCCAGGTGGAAGCACTCCAGGGTGGTAAATGTGAGGTGTCTGCGGGGCAAGTCACCCTTCGGAGGGACGAGGATCTCCTCCTCAGTGTTAGCCTGTGCAGGACTGGGTGTAGGGATCAGTGCCGCAGGGCATTCTTCTCCATTGTGGGATTAAAAAAAGCCCAAGCTCCCCCACAGTGCAGTAGGGTGGAAGATGGTACAGAAGGTTCTTCCGTGCAAGCTGAGCTTGTTTTGGCTTCACGCAAGTCTGGGTTTCTTGTTCAGAGCTTGCCCTGAAGCACGCGAGGCTGTGGACACGGCTGCCCAGGTGCTCTGCCCTGGGTCACCACAAGCTGTGCAGGGCTGTGCTCCTGGGCAGAGCCCGGGCTTGGTGGTCACCCTCAGCCTGAGAAGCCGCCTCACCTGCTGATGGTCACAGCAAGGATGGGCTGGGGGTGAACAAGATGCCCGGGCAAAATGAAGTTGTGAATGAAGGCTTATCCATTTCAGTTCCTTGCCAGTAACGTAGCGCTGCCTCCTTCCCTGCAGAGAAGTCCGGCTCGGCCGCCTCCGGAGGCCCTTCCCGGCTCAGCAGCAGCAGCTCCTCCGAGTCTGGGAGCAGCAGTTCCAGCGGCTCCAGCTCAGACAGCAGCGATTCAGAATGAGCTACGGACACTTACACACAAACCACAGAATGGACATCACCCTCACTGATGCTCTGCAGTGTTCCTTTCTCCTTAATATACTGCTCTTCTTCCACGGTGGTCAGGTTTTTGGGTTTTTTTTCTCCCCTCTCTCTTTCTCTGACTTTTTATTTTATTTTTTTAATTCAGTGTTATAAAAGGTATCTTCCATTTTTTGGGGGGCGCTCTTTTAATAGGTCAAAGATCTTGGTGTGTGTGTGTGTGTGTGTGTGACTAGACTTTATGAGAAATAGTTCCCTTTGCATAAAGTCTCTAAAATACATTTTAACTGAAGAGGATTGGTTGAAAATGGAAGAGCTTCGAACTCTTAGCAGGAGATAAACAGAAAGTTCTGCAAGGTTTGTAGTACACTTCCCTTCTGCCCCTTCCTTCTCCCCAGAAGAAGCCTGCCTGGCTCACACAAGGTAAAAAAAATAATCTTTTTTTAAAAGAAATCTCTGTAAAATGGTACTGTATCTGAAAGATGTTAGCTTTTGAACTAGTTGGTGTATTTGTTATTAGCACTAGTATTCTTGATCTCTAAGTCTCCAGTGTGATGAAGATGTCAGATGCTATCATCTTTTTACATAAAAACAAAAAAACACACACAAAAAAATCTCCTGTACTGTGGATTGCTAACATGCTTTTTTTTAATCTTGGTAGAGGCATAAGCACCTGTTCAGGAAGGTATTTAAGCATGAGTTTAACTTTAAGCACATGAGCAATATAAGTGGTTGCATTTCTTTTTTTTTTATTATTTTTTTTCCTCACTCAAAATTTTCATTTTTTTGAGGCATGCGTTGGGAAGAAGGGAGCAAAGGACACTCAAGTTTCTTGGGAATGTTATTTTTAACATCAAATAGATAATTTCCAGGAAATGGACACTCTCTATGAAAGTTTTCATTTAATTGAAACCAGGTTTTGGCTGAAAGTTCTCAGCTGGACTTCAGAGTGACCCCTGCAGAGTGACCAAGGCAAGTCATGTGCTCCTTATTAGACACATGCTTAAGTGTTTTCTCCATGACAAGCATCTCAGTCTGGGCTTAAAATAAAGGAGCACTTGAGCTCCAGCTGAGGCTGAGCTGGCAGGGGAATTGGAGAGGGATGTTGTGTGTGTTTGGTTTATTTTATTTTTTTTTCTTCTCTCTCCTTATTTCAGCAGTGAGCTTCTAGAAAGGGAATGCTACTTCTGTGTCATGCAGGATGCAGGTTTCCAGGCACTGAAATGCTTACCTCAATAAAAAGGAAATAGAGGGGAGAGAGAAAAAAAGAAAAGAGACTTTTTATTTTTAAGGCTTGCAATTTTTTTAGTCCAGCCTAATGTTTTGACCTGCACTGCTGCAATACACTCTGTTTTCACTGTCCCTAATTTCATGTATATACAACTACTTTATTTATTAAACACCATTGGTAATTTAAATCTTAATTAAAAGCAAAAAAACGAAAGCAAAGCTGTATTTATGCATACCAGCAGAAATGCAGACTTTTAATGTGGTTTGAATCAAATTTTACAAAAACAATAACGCAGTTGAAAAATCAGAGACTTTATTTAAATACACTGGACTTCATACCTACAGGTGCTACAGTCCAGTCTATCGTGTGTCTGGTGCTCTGTCACGTTTGGTGTGTTTATTTTTTGATTTATTTTCTCTCTTCTCTCTTTTCACCTCAGCCCCCTTTTTTCCTGTTTTGTACAGATTTTGGAGACATACAAGTAGATACAATTTCTTGATGCAGCACATTACTATTTTCTCAGTAATATTTCAAGAGATATCCCCCCGTGGGTTTTTTTTTAATTTTATTTGTAGAACAGTGCTTTTTTTTTTTTCTTTTATAATCCAATTGTGGGAAAACACCATTTCTATAATTATATAAAATTTGTAATCTGAGGGGCAGAAGTTTATTGTAAATTCTTAACTTTTTATTGTAAAGAAAAATTATACAGAGTTTAACAGAAAGTTATGCCTTTCCCTCTCCCAGCACCAGCCCCTAAGGCTGCCTCTCCTCTCCGTGGGGCAGCCCTAAAATCCAGCCCGTGCTGTGGTTTCCAGCTGCGGTTTGTCAGAGGTCCCACCCTGCGGGTTGCGCCGGCTTTTCTTTTTTGCAGAGGCGAGTGGCCCTGGAGGGCGCCTCAGCCCCAGTTGCCTCCCGGAGCTGGGATTTGGATTATCCCAGTGATGTCCCCTCCGCTGGGAAGCACGGGGCCAGCCTGCTGTTAGCACTCCATGCTTTGCACTTGTGACTGCATCCGCGCCCGGCTGCTGGTCACCCACTGCCCATCGACCAGGCTTTTCTTAGCTAGAACTTCAGGCATCGTCTTTTAAGATCTGTCTTGCAAAGATCAGCGTTTTGGAGCGTTCAGGTGTGCGTCTCTGACAGCTGACACACCTCTGTCCATGTCTTACCTGTAGAGTGACACTCTGCACTGTTTGCTCTAGAAGAGAATTCCCCTTTTTTTTATTTTTTTATTATTAATGCTAAGAGCCGTGCTGCGTTGCTGCAAAGCACTGAGTTCCTCCTCTAAGGTGTTGGGCATCTTTGGTTCATTTTGCAGTCACCAGGGTGCTGGGCTCAGCGGCAGAAGGCTCTCAAGTCTTTGCAGATAGTTTCCCATAGTATCTGAAAGTGGATGAACTAGGGTATTCCGAGTCTTACTGAAAGTAATGATTTTTCTTCTCCATTAACAATGGAGTTATTCTTAGTTTCTATATTTTTTTAAATTCTGCCCCTTAAAAAAAGAAAAATCTTCCTCTAGGCAGATCCTTAGTAATATATTTTCAGAACTGACTGTGAGAAAAGTAATACACAGCTAAGAGCTTAGGTTTGGGGTTTTTTTTAAATGGGCTTGGGTTTCATCTGTGTTTCTCCTATTGCCTGAGACCTGCATTATCAAAACCAACTTGTATTTTAATGAAAATATTTGCAACCGATTCAATACCGTGACAACCCGGATAAACAAGCTCCTAGTTTTTCCTGCTGGAAACCTTTTCCCCGCTTGTGTTAACCTGAGCTGTGCCACCGATGTAACCTGGTTGTCGCTCCCCTGCGGACACCAAACCGCAGCCGGCGTTGGAGGCGATAACAGCCCGCTCTGACCAGCGTCACCTCACAAACCCCGGGCTCTGCGGTGATGCCACCATCCTCCGACATCGGGGATAACCCCGCTGACCACGGCCGGGCGCCAGATGTTCCTCTAGGATGCGTAGGTGTGTCCTGCTGGCATCAGTGGAAAGCTTAGAGCCAAAACTGGGGACCAAGTGCGAGGCGATGGCAAAGAGCCCTGCACTGCTGGAGGAGGAGCCTTCTTTTAGTCGGCCAGCCTGTCCTAGCTTGGGGATTTGCAAGGAAAACAAGCAATCAAAACCACCCAAGGGATAAGAAGAACCACCTGCATATCTTTTAAATACCCAGCTGCGACTTGTGCTACCATTTAATGGGAAATTTTGGTTGGTTTTGTGGAAAGGAAGATGTTCCCTGAGAAATAGCAGCTCCCAGGAGGAAACCACTTTGGCACGACCTGCATTTCGGGAAGGAAATCGGTGACTTCATTTCAAAATGTTTTTCTTACACTTCTTCATTCTCATATTGTTTGTAGCGCTCGTTATCTCCTCTCCCGACATGTCAGTAGTGGTGTCTCTTGTGTCTCCAGGAAAGAAGAGATGTTTTCAGTCCATAGGAAGTGGCAGCAGCCCTTCATCACTTGGAAACTGAACCAATAGAGCATTTATTTAACTGAGTTTGTGTTGCATGACATGTCAGTACCGACGTCATGATATAACTTTAGAATGAACAAACATATAACATTTGAAATAACATTTTTAAACTTGAGAATAAAAAAAAAAGTTGAAATTTTTATGGTAGAATTTTTCTTGAACGAACAAAGTTTAACTTTGTTTTCCAGGGGAAACTTCACTGAAATCAGTATGATTTCATATGTATGCATACACACAAATAGTTTTAGTGAAACTGTTTTTACGGATGGATTTCCTGTTTTTGACAAAACAATATCTGACCAGACCTGTTGTCAATCAACCAGCATTACTGCACCTTTTAAAAACTTTGTTAAACTTTATCTGATTGTAAGGTCAGCCTCTGTCTTGGCGTTACCATCAGCCGTAGGCCCGGTGGGACCAGCGGGAGATCCGCATCCCGCGAGCTCGCGCCCTGAGCCGGCGACTCAAGGAACCTGTGGCGTCACCGCGGCTTCCTGCGAACCAAATGCTGTCTGTACAAAAGCGTTTTCAGTTTTGTATCGATGGGATTTTCAGCTTTTCCTACCGACAGGGTTTGTAACTGTAGAACTGATGTTTCAGGACTGTGTAACTGTCGTTTGTGAGTGTGTGTGGGGTGGATGCACGCGCCCGCCCACGCACCTCCACGAGCACGTGTGTGCGTGTGTACAGACACGGTAGTTACCCCGTGAGGTCTCTTTCCATGTTCTCTATGTGGTAGAAGCAGACTGCAGTTACCTAATCGAGTTTTTTTCTCTGTTTTGGGGACTCTTAGACCAGTTTTTTTAAAGGGTTGTTTGTTTGTTTTTTTCCCTGTTGTGAAAGGAATGATTTTTTTTTATTTTTTTTTTTAAAGTTGGGGTTGGAGCTAGGGGGCAGGGATCGGGGCATGGCTAAGAAAATCCACCACCTTTTTAATACTGGATTTTAAAAAGATCTATTCTCAAACATGAGCACTTACCACTAGGGCTAACTGTGGGCAGGCTCTGCATTGCTGACGATCAGTATAGGGCGAGGATTCATCACACGAGCAGCATTATCTTGCTTGTAAAACAATGAGATGCATTTTTTTAAAGAAATGGTATTTGCATATCTTTTTAAATGTAATTTTTAAAAATAAATAAACCACCAGCTAGGATTTGACACGGGCCACTTAGAACTTACCCCAATACTGGCATAACCAATCCAGAAAGATTTGTTGTTGTATTTTTGGTTTATTTTTTTGGATTTTTTTAATATTTAAAAAAAAAAATGTTACTTTTCTGTATGATGTGCATGCAAATTTACCGTAACTCTTTTTCTTAAAACTTTTTAGTGCCATTTCTAGTATATTCCTGTAAATGTCAGTTACTGAAAAGAAATGAGTCAATGTAAGTAGTTTAGCTTGTTTATTGCAAATTGCTGGCCTCAAACACAACAGAATTTAAAAAGAGTTAGAAAGTAATCTTTGATGTTACTGGTAATCATGGACCCTGGTCCTGGGGCATTTGTTTTGTTTTCTTAATAAAAAGAAAAATTGTTTTGTGTGTGCAGTTTGATCCCCTGTTTTCCCCTCTCCTCTCCCTTCCCTTTTCCTCATCCCTGTTGTCAGGGTGTTCCTCCTGTGCCGGAAAGGACCCGTTAGGGCTTCGATCGAGGGGTGAGTTGAGCAGCTTTGCTGAGAGGCAAACCCACGAAAAGCCCTGGTGCTGTGCGTGCTGAATTAAGTTGGAAGTCATGGTGCAAGGCCAGCTGTCGGTGCTGATGGAGCTGTACGCCAACGGGCAGCTGCCCTCAGAGCAGGGGGCGAGTCTGGGGCTTCACCGGCTTGGCGGGGGCTCTCTGAATCCCAGCCCAGTCCCTGGCACAGGGAAGCTCTGAATGGCCCTTTCTGTTAGCGAGGGGAGTGCTCGGGCTGCTCTCATGCACCAGGGCAGCCGACGAAGGACTTTTCCTAGACATCCACACTCTGAAGGGGTCTTAGGTTATGCGAGAACCACGTCTGATGGAGGTAAGTTCAGCTGAAAAAGAGGAGATGGAATTTTCGCCCAGTTTTAGCGCTGACTGCTTTCAAGCTGCTGAAGGAACCAGAGGGGCTTCCTCACCGGTGCTGGCAGCGGCACCGGGGCTGGCCCTGCAGGTCAGCGAGCCCACGGTCGTCAGGCTGGGAAGGGGGGAGCCCAGAGGAGTCTCGACATTTTTGTATGGTGGCCAAAATCTATTTTGGTGACTGGCGAGGATTCAGGTTGGGTTTTGCTGTTAGGTTCTTGGACGTGTGCCCAATGGTTTATTTATAAGGTAAGGGTTGCAACAGCCAGGTTTCCTCAGGGTTAATCTTTCTCTAACCCTGTTCCTCTCACTGAGTTTAAAAGCCATGATCTCTGTAAGGTTTCAGCAAACCTGTTCTCCTTAGTTGTACCTGTGTGGCTGTGCATTGTATCAGCAATGCCCCCAAAGAAAATGTTTAACCCATCCTCTCAAAACCTCCTGTGAGGCCCCACAAGAGGATGTTTTCTTCAGCATGTTCTAGTGAGTAACTTGGAGGTGCTTCAAGCCGGGCTGCTTCTCAGAGGCTTGGAGGAGGTTGAGGACAGGCAGAAGACAGCTGAGGTTCTGCTTGTGCCGGTATCTCTATCAATAGAGGTTATTGCATGTGTGACACCCGCGGGCTGTCCTCGTCCCCAGATGCACCACAAAGACTTGGTGAACCTGGAGAAGCCTCCTCTGCACGTGGCCAGTCTTCACAGGTACAGGGCTGTGACTCTGGAGAAGGAGGTTCCCCACAGCCCCACCAGTGCCGAAGGGAATTCCCGACTGGGAGCAGGATCTGCCCGTCAACTGAGCCTTCCCCTATCCTGGGGGTGATAATCACTGTCATCCTCACGTGTGCCAAAGTGATTAACACGCAGACGAAAAACAGCTGCTCCTGATGATGCATTCAAATCATTTTAATGCACTTTTTACCAAAGAGGCTACAACAGCATTTTAAACAAGTGCATCGACACTACACAACTGGCTCACAGAAACGCCCACAGCACCCACTCCACACACTGGCGGTGACTAACGACACTCAGATATGGAAACTAATACTAGAGTCACATTCACAGAGAGATGGAAGGACAAGTCACACTCTTCCGGTGCTGTCATGTCCAGCCTCAATCCTGGAAGAATTTATGCACGTACTTCAGTTTTGATTCTTGTATTAATTAATACTCTTCAGATAACTGAATTTTGGTTTACCAGCCACATAAACAAAAAGAGACTGATTATACCCCAAATAATCAACTTCCTGAAATAAAAATAAAAAAATCTTTTTTTTCTATAAGAAAAGTAAAGAAAACGAACAGCTGGTTCTGGGGACACGCTGTTCCTCAAACTCCCAGAGTTTGCGTGCTCCCCTGGGCTGTCAGACAGGCCCTGAACCCACCTCTCCTGCCTCTCCAGGTCACTTCCACCTCCAGTTTCTAGAGGAGCTCTGGGACCAGCTTCCCACCCATTCGTGTAAATCATCACCCACCGGTCGGTGGAGAACTGGAGCCCTGGGTGAGTCACACATCCCCAGCCATGCTCTGCTCACATGGCACGCTTCGTACAGGAGCGCTGTCACTGCTGGGGCAGCTCTCCCAGTCTCACTACTTTTTTTGAGAGTCTCACTACTGTCAAATGTTTTTTTTCCCCAGTTGAAAAACATTTACTTGCCAAAATATTTCCTGTCCTAGTCTTGGCAAGATCGAGAGGACTGAGTGCACAGAGCAATGCCCAGGTCTGCGAAGCGCTGAGTCCATCAGCAGCTTTAGTTTCACGAGTGCGCATGTAAGGTACCAAACATCAGCACATGCATAAATAGTATTTAAAAAAAAAAAGAGCTGCCTATGGTTTGCAGTGCATACATGTGCTATGGATCAGAGCTGAGCACATCAAACTTCTGCAATCTCATGTTAAAACAGGCATGTTGTTCTCAGCACACCGAGTTCAGCAAACTCGAGTGCACGTGTTGTAGCATTTAACACGCACAGGAGAGGTGGAAGAGATTCTTCACTACATTAAATAAAGTGCTTGAAAAACGCAAAAGAGAATTTAGATAAATATAATAGAAGTAATGACTGTGCCTACTTTTAGGCAGGTAAATAATCCATGCTGAAGTCAACATCCAATACTGATTTGCTTGAAGTTAAACTTATGCCCAAATGCTGCTGGATCGGGCACACGGGGCTGGATGTAAATGGAGTCTATGACTTAAGCCCAAGGTTGTACTTTAATAGTGAACCCTGGGCACATAATTAGCACCCCTGGAATTGGTACTGCTTTATTTTTAATGCAGATTTAGTGCCTGGTTGGTTAAATTTCTCAGCTTGATCTTGCCCGAGCAAGTTAGGGATTCAGCTCTAACACAACCAACCTGAAAGCAGCCTCTATTCCCAAGAAGGGCAGTTGTAGTATTTTTCCCTCCTAAAATCTTTCAGTCAGTTGAAAGGAACGCTCCCAGACACAACTTTTAAAATACATGCACCAAAGCTACTCTCCAACACGACTTAAACCTTCCAAGCTACTGCATGCATTAAATCTCAAAGGCAAAGCAAACTCCAGTGGATTGTTTCCTTCCGTAACCGATCTCTGGGGGCAGCTGCACACCGTGTAGGAGTTTCCTGACGTCCCTTAGCAGCAGACGGGTGTAGTTCTAGGAGCTTTCTTCCTGTTGCTCTCCTGGGCCTGTCCCTCCCTTTCAGGTGGTTCACTTAGAGATCTGTCCCTGAAGCTGGGGAACTACCTGTGTGAAGGGAGACAGCTCAAGTCCTCTCTCTTATTTCCCCGATCCCAAACTGTGCCATCAGAGAGGGCCCTTTGCTTTGCACAGGATGAAACCTCAGCACGCCTCTCCCACCAGCGTGTTTTAAAGGCTCAGATTAAATTCTCCATACATTCTTTCCCTCTCCTGCCCGCCCAATAGATCATTACCTGGTTGTCAGAGATCACTTTCAGGGCAATAATTAAAGCGAGACAGGGCAAGCAGAGCAAGTAATAGCTGGGGAGCTCTGCAGACCACCTTCCTAAAATCTTGGCCTCGATGGAAAAGGATCTGCGCTTGCCTCTCTCCCACCAGCATTTGCAGAGCTTTAGGAAAGTGTAAGGACTAGCAAGTAAAAGTGCCTGCTGGGGATGGTTCCCAAATGACAGCGGGTGTTTCTCACGGTACACAAGCCATTATGAGCAACACATGGTCCGGCGTGGACCCTGCCAAGATGCAAACACAGGCTCGTGAGCTCCCGAGTGAGACTGTTTTCATTATATACACTCAATGACATGCAAAATCTGATGCTACCAACACCAAAAAACAAACATAAACTCCAGACAGCCTTTCTGGCCTATCCGTACACGTGGCTTTAGCCACAGGTCTGTCACAAGGATGGTGCAAACCCATCTTCCCCAGCTCGATGCAAGTCTGGTTTGTCTCCATGTGTGGACTTCTGAGGCAAAACCACCAAAATCACATAATAGCACAAAACTTAGATTGCCCCGTGTCCCTGGAGACATCCAGCTTGTTTTTGTCCCGCACCAGGATGGCTTCGTTGCCGTACTGCGAGTACCACATACTCCGACTCCGGCTCAGGTAAGTGTTGGGGGGGGCCGATTCCAATTTCTGCTGCTGCTGCTGCCAGATAAGCAGAGACGTGTCCCTGTACCGCAACCGGGCGTAGCCCTCAGACAAGGCTTTTTCGGGCAGGGGCACCCTCCCGTTCATTACTTTGTCAGTCATCTGCTCAAGGATAGCTCCAAAGACGAGAGCTCTTTCACTTCAGCTCCAAAGTATGCGCCGCTGGGCTGGTCCAGGTCAATTGCTGCTGCTCTGAGCTCAAGGGAGAACATCCCCATGGGAACAGCTCTTGGGACCCGCAAGCGCTGGTCGGTGTATGCACCGCTCAGGAGAGGGAGTGGGGATACACATGCCCAAAAATCGTAACGGGCAGTCTGGCATTGCTGAAATAACAAGGCAGCACTTTCAAAACCTTATCCAGTGGTGACGTTGCTGGGTGTTGCATCTTGTGAAGGGACCCCAGGCACACAAGCTGCTCACGAAGCACCTCAGCAGGCGGTAGTGGTGGCTCTGTAGTTGGGCGGGATGGGTTGAGTGGCTCTTGGCGAGTTTTGCTTCCCTGAAGAACGGATCCTAGAGCTGTAGAGCGGACCTAAGAGGGCAAACCTAAGAGGTCACCAGAGCCCAGGCCCGTGCATGAGCTCCCAGACGCTGGGGTGGGAGTTTAGCGAGTCAAGCACTCAGGGATGCAGGAAAAGATGCTGCCGCTGCCTCCAGCTCCGGCGGTGGTGCCAGAGTTGGGGTGCCCATCGCCTCCTGCTTCAGGGCTCTAACCTGGGGGGAGCAGACGAGACAGCGACAGTCACCCCAAGGCCTGGCAGCGGGGGTCCCTGCCCTGCAGGGCTCCTTTCCCAGCACCACTGCCCCCCCA
>NW_009699966.1:0-2659 GCF_000703405.1 Apaloderma vittatum | reverse complement strand
AAAGCTAAGGCCTCCTGGGAATTAAAACTTGTGAGAGAGGTTAAGGACAGCAGAAAGGGCTTCTTCAAATACATTGCCAACAAAACTAACACTAGAGGCAACGCAGGCCCTCTGGTGAATGAGGTGTGTGCCCTGGAGACAGAGGATACAGAGAAGGCAGAGTTACTGAATGCCTTCTTCTGTCTACACTGTTGGAGGCCGCCCTCAGATGTCTCAGTCCCCTGAGGCCCCAGAGGAAGTCACGATAAAGGAGGAGTTTGCCCTGTTTGAGGAGGACTGGATTAGGGATCAGTTGGAACACCTGAGCAGCCATAAATCCATGGGCCCTGATGGGATGCACCTGTGGGTGCTGAGGGAGCTGGCGGGAGTCATTGCTAGGCCAGTCTCCATCATCTTTGGTAAGCTGTGGGGAACAGGAGAGGTGCCTGAAGACTGGAGAAGGGCAAATTTCACTCCAGTCTTCAAGAAGATAAGGAAGGATGACCTAGGTAACTACAGACCGGTCAGTCTCACCTCCATCTCCAAAAAGGTGATGGAACATCTTATCCTTGGCACTGTTTCTAGGTATATCAAGGGTAAGAGGGTAAGCGGCTCTGCTAAGGGGAAGTCAGGCTCGACCAACTTGATAGCCTTTTATGAAGACATACCCAGGTGGATGGATGGTGGTCATGCGGTGCACGTGGTCTATCTGGATTTCAGTAAGGCATTTGACACCGTCTCCAACAGCAAACTCATAGCTAAACTGAGGATGTGTGGTCTGGATGACCAAGTAGTGAAGTGGATCACTAATTGGTTGCAGGAAAGAAGTCAAAGCGTTGTAGTCAATGCGTCAGAGTCCATCTGGAGGCCTGTGTGTAGTGGAGTCCCTCAGGGGTCAGTGCTGGGGCCGTTGTTGTTCAATATATTCATCAGTCATCTGGAAGTGGGATTAGAGAGCATCGTCAGCAAGTTTGGTGATGACACGAAGCTAGGAGGAGTGGTTGACATACCAGAGAGCTGTGCTGCCGCTCAAAGAGACAGTGTAGAGTGCTGGATGGGGAGAAATTTTATGAAGTTTAACAAGGGTAAGTGTAAAGTTTTGCACTTGGGAAAGAATAATCTCACGTACCAGTATAGATTGGGGACCGACTTGCTGAAGAGCAGTGTAGGAGAAAGTGACCTGGGGGTGCTAGTGGACAGCAGGAGGACCATGAGCCAGCAATGTGCCCTCGTGGCCAAGAAGGCCAATGGCATCCTGGGGTGTATTAGTGATAGAGACGGGCAGCTTGGGGGCTGGAACAGAAGGTTGTGTGGACCCCAGAATAGGGGGATACCCTTTTTAGACCCCAGGTTACTGGTGGAGGAAGCCGTTATTGGAAACCCTAATTCCATCCAAGGCAGGAGCATGATGATAAAATTTCAGCGAAGAAACCAAGCTTAAGAAGTGAGATGCGTGTGTGACTTGCGTGTTGGAGAGTAAGTCAGCTGAGGAATCTAAGAAAAAAACTTAATCCAGATGTATTTATCAGATTAAATCATTGTTAGGCTTTCTGAAAGAACAGTCCAACTGTGTTATCTCTTGTTGCCATGCTCTTTTTGTAGTATCTAGTTATAGCTTTGTTGGGATTTATTTGCCTCTTGGGTGACCTTTTAAGGGCTGTGATCAAATCACATATTTTCATACAAAATAATTAATTTATAGCATGGCATTTACAGAAGTAGTTGTAAAATGCTATAAAAAAATGCAGTACCATAATTATTCTTTCACATGTATTAGGTTGTTTTCCTTCCCCTGTAGATTCTGTAAAGTTGTTTTGGTTTGTCTTTTTTTTCTGTTACGGGGAATATGACCTCATAAATGTTTATTAATTTGTCAAGGGTGAGTGTCAGGAGGACAGAGCCAGGCTCTTTTCAGCGACGTCCAATGACAGGACAAGGGGCAACGGGTACAAGTTGGAACATAGGAGGTTCCATAAAAATATTAGAAAAAACTTTTTCACTGTGGAGTGACAGAGCACTGGCACAGGCTGCCAAGGAAGGTTGTGGAGTCTCCTTCCTTGGAGACCTTCAAAACCTGCTTGGACGCGTTCTTATGTGATCTACTGTAATGGATCCTGCTCTGGCAGGGGGGTTGGACTAGATGATCTTTTGAAGTCCTTTCCAACCCCTTAACATTCTGTGATTCTGTGATTCTGTGAGGAAATGGTACTTCCTAGGTAGCTGAGCTGCTGGACTGACTTAAGCTCTGATTTGCTCTGGGTGACTTCCTGAGGTGAAAGTTAGTAAAGAACTTGTGTCTTCTACAAGCCGCCTTGCAGCCCAAAAAGCTAAGCAGCCTCTGCAAAGCAGGATGTTAAGCGCTGCAGAGCTGTTTCAGTGTGAGAAACGAGGATGGCATTGTCAGCAAAAAGCAACTCACGGACAAGGTGATTTAGGATCTTAGGGTTGGCCTTCAGTCGCCTTAGGTTGAACAGGTTACCATCGGTACGATAGAGGATGTAAATGATGTTATCTCATCGAGGTCTGCCGTGGCGCTTTGGAGCATCGTGCTGAAGAAGACTGTGAATAGATTTGGTACGAGAACGTAACCTTGTTTCACACCATTGGTTATTGAGAAGGGCTCAGAGAGTACATTGCCATATCTGACTTGGCCACGCTGATCCTCGTGTAATATGATAAT
>NW_009699965.1:0-2655 GCF_000703405.1 Apaloderma vittatum | reverse complement strand
CAATGACCCTGGGAAGAGTGAAAAATCCTCCTCCGAAGTGAAGAAGCAGTGGTGGAACCAATGTCGGATGAACTGACCGTAATCCCCACTCCCTGTCCCCTTGCGCCACTTGGGGGGAGGAGGTGGAGAAACCGGGATTGGTGTTGAGCCCGGGAAGAAGGGTGGGATGGGGCAAGGTGTTCTGCTTTTGAGATCTGTTTGCTTTTTCTTATTTCTCACTACTCTCCTCTGATTTGTTCTTAATAAATTTCTTAATGTTCTTAATAATTTTCTTAATAAATTTCCCCAAAATCGAGTCTGTTTTGCCCGGGACGGTAAATGAAAGTGATCTCCCTGTCCTTATCTCAAACCCTGAGCCCTTTGAAATATTTTCTCGTTCTGGCTGTGTGGGCAGCTGGCTGCTGGCCAGGGTCAAACCACGACACTGTTCCTGGCTGTGCCCAAAGAGTAAGTTGAGGTTTGTCTTTAGGTGACTTTTTGTTCCCCTAGTTAAGCTCTTAGAATGTGGTAAATGAATTAAAAATTCAGAAGTATTTTCTAAAGCTTGATTTTTTTTCTTTTGGCCTGGCATTGTATATTTGGGTCACCTTGAAACAAAGTGATAAAACGTTGATTAAGTGCCTACTTCTTAGTATTGGAGTTTGAATTGTCTTTGCTTAGGGGCTGAAAACATCTAGTTTTACTTTACAAGAAAAAAAATAATTTGTTGTGTATTAAATTTCTAATGAATGGCTGCAAATTCTCATCTTCATTTTAACTTAACAAGGTAATGAAAAGACTTTGTCAAGCTTCAGAACAGCATTTGTAGCAGCCTGGAAATATATCCACAGCTACAGGCTACGAAAGAGCCCTTGCAGAGGTAAATTTTAGGTAAGGAAACTTTTTTTTTTTACTAGTTTATGGTGTAGAGCTGCCAGTGCGCACAGTCAGGCACCTGTTCTGTAGAATTACAGTGTTCCCGTTGCTCCTGCTCGGAGGCCCTGAGGGAGAAACCTGGGGCCCTTCTCTGTAGATAATGAAACTGAGTATTTCTGTCCTTCGGTGCCTTCCTCTGATTCTGGGCTGTAGCTTTAGGAAGAAGAACGTATCCAGAATCAGGAGGAGTGAACCTTGTTGAAGCTGATTTTTCACTGTCCTCAGCTATCGAAAGTTTGTAATTCCTCAAGACTTGTCCTCGGATGGTTCTGCGTTTTATGGGTCATTCCCAGGTGCCCAGGGAATACAAATAAACCAAGATTTATCTCACGCAGCTGCCTTTCAGAAGGAACAGGCTGACAACAGCTCTTAAATGGACAGTCTTCGTAGACAGACTTAATCTGGAGGATGTGGGGCTGTCCATAGGCTCTTACTTGCCCTGTTTTTGTGTTTGAAAGGGGAGAACTGACTCTTCTGAGTAGCCTGAAATCAGTGTAAAAGGACCAGTAGCTCTTCGTGTGTTTCTGATAATAAATATTTTTGTAACGGCGCCTTTGTTCTCCAGATGGGACTTACTTTGCTACCAGAAACTCATCACAAGAACTTGCTTTTGCAAACTGAGCCTAAACCTGCTCCTCGTGTGCTCTGTTCTTTCTGCTTTCTGCATCTCCACTGGAGACTTTGAAAGTGGGGAAAGAATGTCGCGAGCTGCAGAGTTAAGTTTTGCATACATGGGTGTGCAAAGCCTGAAGTGTGGACTTGAATGTTACAATTTAAACTAAATGAGATTCTTTCAAGGGATCACAGTTGTGCAGAAAAACCTTTGTGTTTGTGCAGAAAAAGCCTTTGTGCTTTTCTTTACACAGCATGGCAGTATCTGTCCATCTTTTCACATGTGTGTGAAATGTACTTGATCAAAAAGTGTTGGAGGAAGAAATGAAGTAAACTCGATTTAGAAGAAAGAATAATGAATGATCAATAATGTTATTTTGTTTAAAGGTTATATATTAGGGCTAAAACTCTGCAAAACTGCTGCAAATCTGACTGTAGTGTAGAACATCAATGATTTTTTTGGTAAGCATTTAGTATAAATGTATAAAATGTGTTGTGAAAGAACGAGCCATTGAGTGTTTTGATTCCTGGTCTCGCTGACAGTGTCTTTTCTTCATGCAAGAAGCTTGCCTACCTGCTCTCTGTGGATAAGATGCATGCAGGAATGATCATTTTTATATATAAAAATAATATATATACGCTAGGCGAATGTGCTTGTGCACGGCTGTTTATTTTAACTAGGTGTTTTATTTACAGCTGAAGTGATAAGAAGTTAGTCAACTAAGAGTCTTCGGCATCTCTCTTGTTCAGCTCTGCGCGAAACAGCGACCGTGGAAAGAAGCCTGGAAATGTGATGGTGTCTACTAGTCGAAACGCTGTACAGCCAGGAGGAGCTGTATGTAAGGAATGCCTTCAGAACCAGGTGTATCTGTTCTGGAGAAGCATCCTGTCCCTCAGTTAGATTTCAGTTTAATCTAAGTGTACTTTGTAACATACAGACAAAAGCAAGCAATATCCTGAGGGGTAAAGGCGCTGGTTGAGGCCCCGTACATTGTGTAATAGTGGAAAGGGCAGCAGCCAGACAAGGAAATTGGTGTAAATTCCTTCTCCAGTGCGAGGGACTGTGAGGTCACCCACTGAAGGATCTGATAGTTGTTCTGCAGTAGCTTTGCTAAAAATCAGATTTTA
>NW_009699964.1:0-8493 GCF_000703405.1 Apaloderma vittatum | reverse complement strand
GAGGACGCTTATTCCACGCTTACGGAGGGCGCAGCAGCGCTCTGAGGTGCTGCGCGGGCGAGGTCCTTGAATCGCAGAACCATAGAATGGTCTGGGTGGGAAGGGACCTGAAAGAACACCCAGCTCCAACCCCCTGCCCTGGGCACGGCCCAGAGCAGGTCGCTCAACACCCCACCCGGCCTGGCCTCGAACGCTCCCAGGGAGGGGGCATCCCCAGCTTCTCTAGGCACTGAAGTCACACCTTGGGACAGCTCTGCCCTTCCTAGGAATGGCCTTGGGGCCGTGGCGAGTAAGTCGGTGCCTCTTTTGCCTCTCACACAGGTACGCGTTTCTTTTATTCCAGAAAGCCTAAGTGTCCTACAAAAGCAATGGAAATCAACAAAAGGGACGACTAAGACTTAGGAAGGGCTAACTCGCAGGAGTGATAAACTTGATGAGCTTCAAATGTTCTCGCCTCCTTTAGAAATCTGTGCTTAAGGAATTTTAGGATGATTTTATCTGATCATTAGCTAGATGGTTAACAAATGCAGCTGCCTTTAATAAATGGCACCACTATGATCTTACAGAATGTATTTAGACGGATTGCTTCTGTGGAATTCAAATTAAAACAATTTCTGTTTCTACATAAATACTTTTTCTCATGTTGCTTTTTCACTTTCCTGCTTCTTCACTTTTTCAGAGAATCACAGTCTTTCTGAGAAGTGATTTATTCCACAGAGTGTTTTATATTGTTCAGAGGATTTGCAATTGCTTTCTATCATAAGACGTATTTGCTGTTTTGCACCGTAAGTACTTTTCCCATGAACAGATTACGTTACCCTCCCTGCAGTCTTGGCATCTCAAGAACAGTTTTACTAGTGTCCTGCTTTAAGCCAAACAGAACCAATTCTGTTCAGTGATTTTCATTTTCAGCTCAGTCTCTGAGAAAAGACTGCACTTTCAGAAGTTAACAGCGTGTTTTTGCAGACACTATGTGCTACTAGAAGTGATAATGCCTGGTGTTTATAGTTACTACCAAGGACTGGTATGCAGAAAGGCTCTTGTTTATACTTGCTCCTACAGTGACCAAGGTCATTGCTGGATCTTCTGTAGCATTTTGTGGGTGTCGGGAACTAAAAGGGTCACAAGGAAGTAAAAAGTTGCACCTCCGGGGAGGAACGGATAGGACAAGTGACCAGCAAAAGTGTTCCATTCCATACACATCATATTCAGTATAAAGCCGAGGGATCACGGGGGTTAAGATCTCTTCTCCAATGGCTGCCATCTGAGGAGGATTCCATCTGCTCTCCTGCCCTCAATCCCAATCTGTGAGTTCCCAAATCCAGCTCCTGTGTCCAGTTCCTCTCGGCTGCTGAGCCTGGGACTTCCCCAGTGCCTGATGCTCTGCAGCATCAGTGGTGACTGGTATTGCAGGAGGTGGGGGGAAAGTTGTTTTCAAAATTGTTTTTGTATGTATTTGTTTATATTTCATTATTTTCACTATTTCCCTATTAGTACTATTATTGTTTTATTAAAGCTGGTTTAGTTTTGTTTTGTTTTGTTTTGTTTTCCAATCCGTAAGACTATCAGCCTTATTCCTTTCCCCTTCCCATTTGGGGAAGGATAGAGGTTATTAGAAAGCATCTGTCATTAGTTTAGAGGCTGGCCCAGCCCTAACCATTGACAACTAGCATCCCGGTACAAATACCTGAAGGGAGTGTATTAACTAGACTTCCCTTCCACAGCAAAAATATTCTGTGCAGAAAGTAGCAGCGTTTGTAGTCACCCAAATTTGAGAGCCTAAGGGTTGCCTTTTGACAAAGAGTGTCAGGATTATGAGAGAATGTGAGTCCTGTGAAGAAAGGCATCAGAATAAACTGGGATTTCTCTCTTCCCCCTCTAAGCATCGATGGATCTCTCATCTAAAACCCTACACTGCGGTACACCACTGGTATGGCAGTGCTTTCTAAACCACAGCTAACCCTGGCAGATCTGCTCTTTCAAACATCTATCCTGGTACTCAGATTTCAACCTGATACACTTAAGGCCTGATTCATTTCAGTGCTGCTGAGCTCACTCCTGACAATAGAAGTGACATGGGGTTAAGAGGGGCACTTTGTTCAGCCCCTTGAAGTTAGAGACTGAGGTTTGAGTAGAGGAGTAAAAAAAAAAAGCCACTTGAAAATGGGTAGCTGTGTGTATGTACGTGTGGATGTGCCTATATGAAGAATTTCCAGTGCAGGGAACAGTTGGAGAACAACTTTAATGACCAAGTGTGCTAAAATCCAATGATTATGTCATACAGTCTCTGTTTTTGCTTTGGAGAAATATTTTTAGTTGGTATTTATAGTGTAGCAACATATACAGTCTCTTCCAAAATAGACTAGGATTTGACTACAAAAACACAAAGTAACATTGCAATCTTTTTTGTGGTATGTTTAATTTACAAATCCTTCTAATATAAATGTACTAGAAACAGTATTGGTTGGCTTTGCTTATGTCTAAGGAGTATGACTATTTATATTCATATTTTAGAAAACTGTCAGAGAAAATCGCATCACAATATCTATTGCCTTGGAGAAGACCAGCTAAGTTGGCTGAAGAAAAAAATAAGGGGCTTCCAATGAGACTGCAGCAATTTATACATCTTATTTATTTTTAATTAATTAGCCATATTAATGTCAACCTGAGAGTACTTTTCTTTTAAAATGTAATATTTAGGGGTACTTCTTTCTTAGTGTTACTGGGATCTATCAATAGATGGGGACTTTAATGGAAGGTGATTGCTCAGCACCTTACAGCATCAGGTCTGGCATCCATAACCCAAGCAAGTGCATATGCAGGAGGAGGACTAAGAAGTCCTGCTATTTTAAGAGAATAGGCATGAATAGGAGCTGCTGATGTGCTTCCTGGTTGCAGGGTGCAGTACGAGCAGTAAGGACATACATTCACATATATTGCCTGTGCTGGCAGGTGTGAAATCCTATCACGCTGGCTCAGCTAATATGTATTTTTTCCCAGCAGATTCTGCTTCTTGTGTTGTCTGTAATTTGCAAGATACGGCCTATTCAGATGTCTGTTGACAGATTTAATATGAGTGCTTTGTAAAAGCTGAAGATTTTTGAAATAGTCATTTCATACCCTCAGCTATGAAACAAAGAATGGAGGAGAAAACCTTCATTTTTTGGTCAACAGCTTTACAACTCAGCAATAATTGTTTGGTTTTTCCATGCACAATTAAAGAGTTAAACATTTCTGGACAAAGGATTAGGACCACTGATTCATATATCCTTTCATACAGTAAGAAAACCAAATTATAAGATCTTGTCCTATAAAAAAACATTTTTAATGAGACTGGGGTGATTAGTGACCATACCTTAGAATTTAGTTTTGAATGGTAGCAGTGCAAATCCTGTCTCCTTCCCTCTGCAAGATAACAGATGAGAGAAAATTCTTCCTGACTCTGCTCGATCTCAAAGACACAAGCAGATTACAAGTGGAGGAGAGCACTGTGAATCTCAGCAAATTTATTGGTGTAGCTTTGTTAGGTGCTTGGTTTGTTTCTAAGAGGGGAATGTGAAGTAGGATGCAGTACAACAAAGAAAACAATAATTATTAAAAATACCAGGAAAAGATATAGAAGAATGAGGTGCACACAGAGTTCATTGCTTGTACCTAGTCAGAATCAGCAAGCAGAACCTTATGCTCACAGTGAATCTTTAAATATGTTTTGTAGGAGTCCTCACACAAATTGGGATCAGGGATTTCCCTCATGTTTCATTAGCAATTCAAGAAGAGAGGACAATATTTGTAGCAGAAGCTAGGGGGCTTTAAAGGCCAGGCATAGAAGTAGTTATATTAGATCAGCTGGAGATGAGGAGGCGAAATTATGGTGGACTGTAAAAGTAGAGTTAAAACCACATTTCCTGCAGAGCTGTAAAGAACTAGGACAAGGGTTCTGGGAAAGGGTACAGCTAATTAACATTTTTCTTAGTAAATAATTTTAATGCCATTGTAAATCCTAGTTAAGGTTTCTTCCTGAGGGTTTGGAGTTTTTTTCCTTCCTTCAAGACCTCTTCTGTTTTAATCGATTAGTAAGTGGTACTAGATGAATGTAACAAGAAAAGCCTGGTATCTTGAATTGGCAGAACTTAAGTCTTAACTTTAGTCATTAGCCTTAGATAAGTCTTTAACAAGGTGTTAGCGAGAGAACCCTGTATTATCAACTACTGATTTTCTTTTCCTCTGGTAAGTGACTCTATATCTGGTCTTCTTTACATAAGAGCAAAAAATCTTGTCACACTTACCTAGATAGGTAAGCATTATCAGTTTAGCAGTTGGTGTTGATTTATAACAGGAGGGACAATCTTCCTTCTCAAACATCAGACAAATAGCTTTTGTGAGAATGAAATGAAAAAAAAAAAAGGATATCAGAAGTTTCCAAATCAGTAAATCTGAAAGGTTGGGTAAAATAAATTGGGAAATGGGTGTGTTGACTCTGCTAGAGGCAGGAAAGAAGGTTGTAGATGATGGCTGTGGAAAGCTCACTTGTTTCACAGGTTTCACACTTCCAATTTCTTCCTCTTTCACACTTTAATGTAAGCTGAAGGGGGCAGGAATAGAACTAAAAGAAAAAAAACATTCCACAAGATTTAGAAAACAAGCACTATCCTTTTTTTTTCATTATCTCTTGCTGTGTCAAAAATTAACTTACTTTAGTGACCTTCTTTTTCTGAAAATACATCAGTCTTTTGTATTTACCAAGTAATTCTTATTTAGAAGATCAGTTACCTAGTTTGGGCTTGATGCAGCTGAATTAAGTGCCAAAACAATTAGTTCTGTAGTATGAAATGAGAAACACCTCTTCATATAAATTTCATGCAACTGGATATTATACACTAAGTTGGATCAGTATAGCAATGACAACTATGGTTTCTGGAGCTGTGAACTACTAGATCACCACAAGAAAACAAAAAACACGATGAGAGGAAAAAACATAATATAGATTGAGTGGCTAATGATGTTAAGTGATGACCATTATCTGCTATATTGAGCGCATCTGAGAGATGGATTTAAGAGTTCTCTCAAACCAGGGTACTGCAATGCCTCAAGCATCCCACATCTTCTTGTACCATGAGCAGCAGTGCTGATTTCACTACATGTAGCCTGCATTTAACAAATGCTTTAAGTCTGATCAGGACACTGAGCATCGCAGGAATTGAAAAACAAAATTACAAATTAAGAAAAAAAAAAAGGAGCCATACTTTTCTAGCTGTGCCCAGTGAAAGGACATGAGGCAATATGCACAAACTGCAATACAGGAAATTTTATTTAAATATAAGGACATAAGGAAAGAACTTCTTTACTCTGAGGCCGGTCAAACATAGGACCAGGTTGCCCAGAGATGCTGTGAACTCCTCATCTTTGGAGATACTCAAAGCCTGACTCAACACAGCCCTGAGTAACCTGCTTTATTTGACCCCACTTTTGAGTAGGGGTTTGGACAAACTCTAGAGATCCCCTGCAGCCTCAGCTCTTCTGTGACCCTGTGAAAATGAAGAGATCAATTACTCTTGTTTAAAGCCCACACTTAGTATCCTTTGGGGTAAACGGAAACAAAATACCATTTTTCAAACCATGTGCGTCATCTATGCATACTAAATGGTGGTAGTAACCCGTCTTCAGAAAACTTATACTGGTGTAACTCTTTGCCCTAAAACAAGAACCCAGCACATTTGATCTTCTGTGACGCTTGATTCCAAGTATATGCAAAAACTAAAAGCTGAAGGGGTTTCAGAGGAGTAAGAAATGTCTTACAGAGCATGCATCTTACCTTGTCTTTTCCTTTTCCTCCCTCCTTCTCTCTCTTTTTTTCTCTTTTTTTCTTTTTTCTGTCTCTCTGTCTTTGTTGTGCATGTTACTGGTAGCTCTGGTATATGCGGATGACATTATTTCTTTATGAAAGTCTGTACCAAATCTAAAAGAGGTCAGCTCTCAGTACCTCAGAGCTTTCTAACTTCTCCAAATGACAACTGTACAGAGCCACTACATTGTTCTGTGCTGGCTTTGCAGCTGTCATCTCTTTGAATCCTGAGGTTTTTCCCTGCCCAACCAGCTGCTGAAGAAAGGCAGACATGTGAACTAGTTAAATCTCAAAGAAAGAAAGGTTCTGAGGACAGTAGAAGCTGGGTTTGTCAAGTGAAAACCCACGTGATTTTGTTCTCTCAGTTAGATATGCTCAGGACTTGAAACTAGTTACCAGGAATTGCGCAGTGCCAGGAAAGGAGAGTAAAGAAAAAACAATGCTGGTGGGTGTGTGAAAAGTTAAAAACTGGTTTCTGCAGACTGGACTACAATTTACTGCAGTGGATTTTAAGGAAGGAACCAGAAAGAAACAAATCAGCTAAATCTGAGGCATCTAGAGCTTGTAGAGAATGTATATTCTTAAAAACTTATTTGTCATGGACACGTAAAAATAACTTATTTCATAGAATCAGAGAATGGCCTAGGCTGGAAGGGACCTTAGATTCCAATAGAAGGTTTTAACCTTCTTTGGCTAAAGAAACAAGCTAGTCTTCTGAGGACAGGGAGCAAATGGGGTGAGTAGGGCAGAAAGACAGGAGATTATCAAGGGAGTAATTTCTGCTGCTATTTGGACTGGGGACAAAATTTTCTTTTAATCACCTTTTCACTGGGCAGCTTTCACATCTCTATTTACACTAACACCAAAAAAACTTTGACCTAAAATAATCATCAGCTCAGGGCCCAGTCCCACTTGCTCTGAAGCTGATGTCAGCACTGGCAGGAATTCAAGGATCAGGACTGAGTGCATGTCCAACATGTAGGTGACACTAATACTTTGTCTATGCAAGCTTAAGATAAAAAGTATAAGTAAATCATGCATCTTTCCTAAAAAAAAAAAAAAAGAAAAAAAAAGAAAAGAAAGCAACAAGCCTTCTGTAATGACTTTCCATTTTTCACTATGTTTAACTTTTACTGAGAGACATGGGACACTTCTTCCTAATTTTGAAATACTCTTATTCTTAAAAAGTTACAGACTCTATTTTTCCCACGCTGTTATATTTGCCCTTCCAAGTATGGACAAAGGGGCAGGATTTATATGTAACAGTCTGGAAATCTCTCTCCAGGATCTAAAAATAGCTTTTTAGTTTATGAGAATTTTGCAATGTTAAGCTACATCTTCTAGTTTGTTAAAATGGGAGTACTAGTGTGATTGGAGAGAAGGAATTCCCAGTTCTCCACAAGTTAAGTAAATTTGTTGCTATTTCTGATACTTAATAGGAAATTATTTCCTAATCTCATCATTAGCCCAGAGCTCAGTATTGCTGTCTTGAGACTTGGGCTAGACTAACTTAAAGAACACTTTATGCTGAGGTAGCAGAAGAAAGTATTTCTTAGCAGGAATCTTTCACCGCTTTTTATATCATGGCAATTTGGGAAATGAGCAAGCAGAGCAGTGGTGTAGTGAGAAGTGAAGATAAAAATGGAATGTATACTTGCATCAGCCTTTGAAATACTTAAGAGGCATATCTGTACTTGTACTTAATAGTAGCTTAACATAAGGGGAAGGAAATGTGGTGTTAACAGCAGGAAAAAAAAAAAGGAATGAGGAACAGGAGACAATCTTGTCATGAGTAGAGAAGGCCTATGAGGCTTTAATTTGTTTTAAAATCCTCATGTTCAGTAGCATTTAATTTATTTTGAATAAACCAACCATTTTTTTTTTCTAATTTAAATACTTGCAGAGCTATCAATACATTGATCTCTGACTGACAATAACAGACAGTCCTTTTGAAGGACTTTCCATCACTACCTTTTGAAAACATTTTGCAATGAGATCTTAGGAGACCCAGTCCGTAACTCTGTCTCTCTTGGCAAACACTTTCACATCTGCTTCTTCATGTCAAGATAGACAGCTGTTTCTGTGCAAATCCCGCTCCTGATTTATATCATACAGGCTAATTTGTGTTTATATCATGCAAAGCTAATAATCCACCAAGTGCAAAACACTAACGAGTGGTATCTTGCCCTCACCACCTCTCCAGGCGGGGAAGTTCCTTGGCGGGGTAAGGGAGGGGCGTCCTGTGGCAGTTGGCAGAAGGGGAAGCAAGTGTGTGACCGGAGCGCGGAGCTGCTGCCCCTACGAAGCAGGCAGCGTTTCGCCACTGGTCGAGGGGTTCTGGCGAGCAATGGAGCTGGGGGATGGAGAGATGTTAATAGTTAAGGCAAACAGCTACACTTGACAATTACATTTTAAATGAGGGGATCATTTCACGTACTGGAGTTTTTGGATTACAATGTATCGTTTATTTTAAACGCTGCTTCTGGGTAACGGAGTTCGCGCACGTGGCTACCGACCTCCCCACGGGCTGTGACCTCGGGCCGTGCTCCCGTTGTCAGCGGCGGCGAAACAAGACCCGGCGCTCCTAAAACTGAACCCCTTGGCTGCGCTCAGCTTTGAGCGGATGCCTGCTGGAGAGCCCTGTGCTGTAC
>NW_009699963.1:0-13933 GCF_000703405.1 Apaloderma vittatum | reverse complement strand
CAACCCCTGACGTTCTGTGATTCTGTGATTACACTTAACTGTAAGATTTTGGTACATAAGAGCAGCACGTCCAGCAATGGTGTGACTAACAGTAGGAGAATTGTTAGAAGTTTTTTTGAAAGCTAATTTATGGTATTAAAAACCTCCACTTTATAATGTTTCCTGAATGCAGTAAATGTTTGCTTTACTGAGAAGCTGTAGAAGATTCTCTTTGAAAGTGGCCTGGAAACTGCGAGCATCTATGTATCCATTTTTTGTATGGGAGCCCCAAGGTCAGCTTTAATTTTTTAATGCTTTCTAAGATTTATAAGGAATATCTCACCTCTTGGAGCTGGAGTACCTTCAGAAAACTTCTGTTAAACAGCTATTATGCAGCATCTCTTCTGGGTCTTTTCCCCAGAGCTGTCCCCAGTTTGTTCCTAATTTTTGTGGCACTGGTTGACCCTTTCAACATATAGTACACTGTTGTGGAGAGTGTGTTTGTATAAAACGCAGGAATATCTTCCATGCTACTACTTTTTTCCAGCTGGAAAACGGCATGGCTAAATTGCTACTGAATAAAAACACAGTTTATATGTTGGGCTAGGCAGCTGTGATTATTCAGTTCAGGACGCAGATGCTCATGCCTAGCTCTGGAGAAGCTTGGCTGTGTGGGCCTCTTGCCTTGCTCGAAAAGCAGAAATGAATGAGGTACATACAGATCTGTCTGGAGCTTCAATCTAACTATTAGCTCTCCTTTCATCCTTTTTCTTCCTTTGCCTCTTCTCTGCTGTAGTCCTATTTTCTAGTTCTCAGGAAATTTCTATTTTTTTGCATGTATCTTTTCCAAGATATTTACACAGTTTTACCTCACAGGCTCAAAAGCGAGGAAGAATTTTGTATGTCTCTGTGTTTAGCTGATCAGTGTGATTACTAAAGGGTGATTATTAAAGGGTACAAAGTACTTGACCTTAGAAAATCAAGAGCTCCTCTTTCAAGCAGTTTGTAAAGCAGTATGATTCCAGAGTTTATTAGGAAGGTGGCAAGCCCCATGGAAACTGGCTAAAGGCTGTGATTGCTTATATAAACATTGAGACTCAGTACAGAAAGGACCTGTTTCTGTTGAAACAAAATAGACAAATCAACTGGATTCTTAAGGAAAGACTGGTGTCCATCTAGGTGCTCTCTGCCTAAGTGGCCTTAAGGGGCGGCAGCTGGGTTTTCCCATGAATTGTCCTTTGATTCCTCAGTGTGTGACATAACTAGTGACACACTAAGATAACCAGTTGCATGTGGAAACGTAGGTTTTTCCACTTTCACTGATGAAGATGAAATCAGGTTTTCTGGTCATGGACAACCTTCTCACAGAGTTAAGCAACGTCTCATAAGGTTACGCTCTAACAGTGTATTAAGTCAAACGCTGCAACACCTGCTCCTGGGTATAGAAATAGTTGGTTTCATATTGCCAAAACTTTTCTTGAAGTAAAGGGTTGTAGATTCCTTTCTAGCCACCTGTTTATTCTGGGAGAGTGTTTGTCATCATACAGGAGGCATTAACCTGACTGTCTCATTTGCCAGAAGGTGTCTGGAGAGCCTAGCTCCAAGGGGTCAGCAAGGGAGGATGGCGATGGCTTCACATACAAAAGGATTCTGGGTGACCTTAAAGCTCATATCTTACTTTTCCCTTCTCTTCCGTCTCTTTGTGTTGTTTTATTTTTTTAGCTTCTGTTTGAGAAGCATCACATTTGACACAAGTAGTTGCCAGAAGGACTGCTTAGCTAACACATTTCAGGAACATACTTGGCTTTTCAACCTGCCTGCACTAAGCCCCTAAGGCTTTCACACATGTATAGGCTCCGTAGAAAGGCCACCTGATGTACTGATGAAATGAAGGTAACCAACAGAAGTTCCTACAGGTGGAGGATAGGTGAGACTCTGCTCTGTGAAGTATGTCAATGATGGAACATCGGAAAAAGTTTAAAAACTCTCTTGATACTCTAAAATATTTTTTCCAACAAATATTTGTATCTTCTACTGAACTATTCCCTTTTTAATTTCCTTATTGTGTACCAATCTTGTTCACTTTAGCGGGGAGAGCTATCTGTGATTCAATAAAAGATCAAAACCTTCTGACTGCTTTTTTTTTTTTTATTTTGGTCTTTCTTTTATCCTATGTTTCTGTGATAAGCGTAACTATAGGAAAATAAACACTAGACCATCTATGAGCAAATGTCATACTAAGAGAAGAAGTCAGGGTATATATGAAGTGACAGATTTCTTAAAATCATTCATCAGTAGTCTACTGTCATGAATGTTTATTATTTCTGTATCTGTAATGCCTGGAATTGAGAATCTAGTTCTTCACTTTCTGTCTACTTCTATTTTATGATCCCACTAAGAATTCAAAAGCATGAAAATACATTCAAATGGAAGTGATGAAAGTTAGGCTGGTGGTGTGGTTTGGGGTTTTCTGTGTGTGTTTTTTTTTTTTTTTTTTTTGAAAAAGAATAGCAAAGCTTTTTCTCTTCAGTGTGAAAGAGCTGCACATCTTGTGTTTGTAGATTTGGTAATACAACAGAAGAAGAAGGGAGTTCTGGTACTGAAGTCTAATAAGGGTAAAATGGGATGAGAAGAGACAAAAGTGAGCTTAATTTTCTCATTTACAAAATGCGAGTATTTCATATGACAGCATTATACAATACATCAATGTGAAATATAATTAATGTTGAATTACAATAGAAGCGCTATAAAAGTACAAGGCACATATGACATCCACCAACACATCAAATAATTTTTTTTCTGAGAATAGGCTGGCAATTAGAGTGGTTGCCAAATGGATTTGTAATGAAGAGGGACGTTAAATACAGTCTTACCCTACTTATTGTCACAGCGATTACCTAGACTTTTTTTCATTCTAATGGTAGTACTTCATTATAAGTGCTAACACTTTGATCTGAATTTTGTCTAAAAGAACATTTTTGTCAGAGATCAGCACTTTTGTTCCTGCTCTTAACGTAATGTAGAGAATGACAAAATACATTGTGTGAGACTGATGCATAATATTGACATTATTAGTGACACATATGTATAAAAAAAAAGATAGAGTAAGAAGGTGTAGGGCATGATTTTCTGACTATATCATAGAAATTATAAGATACAGTATAACTGCAGTCAAGCTTTTAGGGCCACTATTTGAAGATCTCTCTAACATTAATAAGTTTTGTAACTCAAGTAAACGTTACTGTAAATCCCAAACCAGACAGTGCCTATGTCTTAAAAAAATTTAGGATATTTTTTCTCAGGAAAAAACCCATTTTCAAAGCGATTCCACATGTGTGCATATATATATATATACACACACACACACACACACACAATATATATATAAAGACTTTTGTGAAAACACTCTTTATGCAGCCTGTAAAAGCACCCTACTATGTGATTTTTATTTACAGACTAATGGAAACTTTTGACAAATAGTAAGAGTTGTAAAGGTTATTTTTTTTTTTTTTCAACAAAACTGGCTGGCAGTATATTATGGGAATCTAACAGTTTTGAGAGATGGAAACATTGCTCTTAAGGCTTGCCAAAAATATGATATAATAGGAGATAGAGAAGACAATTTGAAGTTGGTGTGCTGAGAGTTTTGTATTCTTGCGAATAGTATGTGCTCATTGGCAAAGTTTTAAGGAGGTTTTTTTGTGGCCATCTTCCTGTTTCAATTTTTATAAGCCAGTAAAGCTGTCTTCACTACATATAACACTCATTGATGTTATACAAGCTTTTTCTTTTCCAATTAGAAAATGTATTACTTTGTGAGGAACCATGCAAAATAAAGGAGAACACCACACATAAACAAGATATCATGTCTTTACTTTCCAATCTCAATGTAAACAGAAGCAAAATGTTTCTACTAGTAAGTTTATATGAGAGATGACCTTAGATGTTATTGCTGTCAAATGAAATAGCAAAGAAAAATAACTGAATTCTACTGCATGTTTTCTGTTTTCTTTTTGCGAAAGTACAGATTTATTTGAATAATTTTTGCAGAACACCAGGCCATGTCTTTTTCTTATTCTTCTGTCAGGTGTCCAGGCTTTTTATAGCTTGCTTTATTTTTTTGTTCTAATCCTTCCACACATTCCTCTGTAAAATGTAGTAGCATTGCTATTTGCTGTTGATTATTAGTTATCTGGAAAGCTGTTTATTTCCTCTTGGCGTGTTTTCAGCGAAAAAATTATGTGGGTTTTTTTTGTTTTGTTTGGCCGTGACACTGCTTACTGTGATTATTAAACATCTGAATACCTAGATGTTTCCTGTAATTTCAGAATGAAGAGTAAGACTTCAGTTACTGGAAATAAGTTACTTTTCCTTGAGATAGTTTTATATATATGTATATACACTGCCGTTTCTCTACATTAATTTGGGTTATGACTATGGAGTTTTGTTTTTGTAGGGAATATGTTCCCAAATACATAAATAAATCAGACTGAATTAAGGTTTGCTCCTTTCTGAGTTCCCTGTGGGCTCTTTTATTTTTGACTAGATAAATACAAGCTGTTTCACATGTGATTAGACTCATGTGGATCATTTTGTGGTGCTTATATGTTGAGAAGGCATCCACGCTTTTTGGTTATATTTTTAGGCGTTTCTTATAACTTTCAAGCTGACCATTATTGACTTTTTTCAAGATCATTTACTGGAGGGTGGTTTTTTGGTGTGTGTGTGGTTTTTTTTTTCTTTCTTTCCTCCCTAGGCTTTTCAGCATCAAATATTTGGGACTGTTTAACCTTGTTTTGTAAACATGGACAACATGAGATTGTCCAACATATTTAACATGGTAGAATGAATAATATATAGAACAGTTTTGGCTGGAAGAGACCTTCATGATCATCAAGTCCAAACTTTTCCTAGCCCTATCAACACCACTAAACCATGTCCTTCAAGTCAACATCTACCTGTCTCTTAAACATTTCCAGGGATGGTGACTCAACCACCTCCCTGGGCAGCCTGTTTCCATGCCTGAAAACCCTCTCAGTAAAGAAATTCTTCCTAATACCCAACCTGAACCTCTCCTGATGAGGCCATTTTCACTTGTCTTATCACTTGCCACTAGGGAGAATAGACCAACTTCCACTTCTCTACCACCTCCTTTCAAGTAGTTTTAGAGAGTGATAAGGTCTCCCCTCAATCTTCTCTAGACTAAACAGCCCCAGATCTCTCAGCCTTTCCTCATAGGACATATGTTCCAAATCCTTTCGCAGCTTGGCAGCCTGCCTCTGTACCCTCTCCAGCACCTCAGTGTCCCTCTTGTAGTGAGGAGCTCAAAACTGGACATAGTACTCGAGGTGTGGCCTCACCACAGCTGAGTAGAGGGGAATGATCACCTCCCTGCTCCTGCTGGCAACACGATTCCTGATACAGACCAGGATGCCATTGGCCTTCCTGGCCACCTGGGCACACTGCTGGGAGGCTCCTTCGTCCAAACCTGTAATTGGCCACTGACCAGCAGCATTGCTCTTTGGATCTGAACAGTCCCCTTTTGTAGCAATGACTGTGAAAGCTCGTGAGATTCACTGTTTACAATTGTAGAAAGCTGTTAAATGCTGGGAAGATTCACACACATGCTGCCATAAAACCTGTTCCCTCCCTCTCCTTGTGAGGCCTGGGTAGAGGAGGATAGGCCTCTGGGATTTCAGTTGCTTTGCTCTTTGCTAGGCAAGCTGTGAGATCTTTCGTGGCCAGATTACCCTTTTCTGTCCTGTCGCAGTTCAAAGCTGTTATCTGGTGATGGACTGGCCCTATGGATGCTGGGTGGTATGGGGCACTCTCTCCTACTAGGCACAGGTTCTGTACCAATCCCAAAAGAGTCTGATCTCCCCACAGAGGCTTCTGCTGAAGGTTCCACAGCAGTGGCCAAGATCTCTGTCCTCGCTAAAAGGCATGAGTGTTGTGATGCTCTAAGAATCGTGCACGTGTGCGAGAGCAAGCAGGAAGCATGCCCAAACTATATCTGTTATTTTTAGGCTTTGTGTAGATGGTGCTTCATGGTGTTCTAGAGTCTGACCTGTAATTTGTGAATCTGGGGGCTAGCGATCTGAGAGCTGCTAATAAAAAGTGGTGACAGCAAGGTTCAAGAGAAATACATGGTCTCTGAGGAAGACTGCCAGCAGCTGTTCTGGAGGGGAAGAAGTGAAAGCTTTGTGAGGGGCTTTGAAGAAAAGGGATAGTTAAAGCTGGGGAGGGAAAGAATCCTCCTAGCTCGTAGGAGCTGACCTCAGAGTGGAAGGAGACTGGTACAGGAGGAGGATCCCAGCAACCTACCTTGTCCCTGGCAGCTGAGGGTTGAGGAGAGTTGGTTTAAAGACAACTATCCATTTTGCAGTTGCCACAAGCAAGAGGGATGTTGCAGAGACATAATATTTTGTGTGGTCAGTGTAGCTGATGTTGCTGTGTATCTGAACTGTTTTTATTTTTTTTTCTACATGTGTGTATGGCTTGATGGTAATCAGAAACAGTAATTCTTACGGAAGTAATTCTTATGGAAGAGTTTCCTGCCGATTCTTATGGTGTACCATACCTACGTTGATCTCTTGCATTTAAAATGTAATGTAGCTAAGAAGGTGATGAATTAAGCTGATAACTTAAATATGCACATGCGAGTCAAACAGTAAGAGAAACTGGCAATTTATATTGGTGTGAGGATAGCTAGAATTTGGTCTCTTGTTTTTCTCTCCCACATACATCATCCCTGTCTATAAGTGTGTCAGGAAATGACAAACATTCTTGATTTTCATGTTGAGATCTCCTTGTGAGATTCTTGTTTCTTTTTTTTTTCTTCTCCTGAAGGCTGTGAATGTAGTTTTGTTTTACCGTTGAATTTAATGGGTTTAAAAATAGCTAGAGAACTGGCAGACATTAAGCAGTATGTCATTCTGCTTAGGTAGGGTGAAAACGAGGAACAAACCATTTGCATGCCACAGACAAGATCTCTGCAGGACTCCTATGTAAGTTTTTGTGGAAGATCATGATTTGAACAGCCTCGAGGAGAGGTTGCAGGTGAGGATGGGTTTATGTGCTTTTATGTCTCTGGGCACTAAACAAATCAGTGTTCTGTGATTAAGCCCTTGCCCTTTGGCTTAGCTCTTCATTATAAGAGTGCCTGGCGCATCCTGATCCTTTCTAAGAGCAAGCATTGCTTTGGGAGCTGGCAGGCATGCTCGCAGCCCTCTTCCTTCAGGAGCAGCAGAGAAAGGAGCTTCCAGAGATACCAGCATGGTTCTGAAGAAGTTCCCTGATCACTGATGCTGAGATACAACTGCTTGGGGGCTTCTCTCATTAGAAAGGCAAGCTCTGGTTCAGAAGTAATCACAAAACTTCAGGACTTGAGATGAAAGAGAGCTGTATTTGTGGAATGGCAAGTTCAGTCTTGGATCTTGGGTAGCAAGAGGTGGGATTTTAGTTCTTGTTCTGGGTGTGCTCTCTAGAAAAGACGTTGTTGATGGTCAGGTACAAGGTAGAGTGGTTTTCATTCTGAGAGCATGGGTATGCTACAGGCTCCTTCGCACCAACTCTTCACCTACCTTTAGCCTGATGGCTCAACAGTACTTTGGAAAGTAGCTGATGATGCCAGTATTACATATAATAATGAGACTGGGATTTCTTAAAAAGAATTTTATTTCTGCTAATTGCTTAAAGCTTACCTCAAAGAGATTTTAATGAGTGTGGTTGCTGCAACCATGTGCTCCTCATCTGAACTGTGAAAGTATTGTGGGTTTTGTGGTTTCCTAAAGTTTTAGGAGAGGTAGAAGACTACAGAGCTAGTCTAGAATTTACTATAATAATGCTTTTTCTTACTTTACAGGCAGTGAATCAGGTTTTTTGTTTGTGGACCACGAATGAATAATCCAATGTACAGTTCTTTGCAGTCATCAAACAGGGCAAACAAAACACTCTTCTGCCTCATTCATTTTCAAAGAACTAAACGAATCTGCATCTGGTAACTGAACAAAGTGATGGATGTCATATAATTGTAGCTTAGGTTTGAAGTGTTTTGTAAGCTTTCTGTGCATTGGATGTACAGAAGAGATAGTGCATGCCTTCTGCTTATGTGAAATTATGTCCATACGTGTGAGCTAGTGCAATGCAGAACAGGGCCTCTAGGGTTCTCTGTTGCTGCATTTTTCTCTGGCAAGGTTTCAGGAGCTTACTGACTAAGGTAATGCAAAGGAGTTGGTGAGATGTTCATATTGTTTTTTGTTTGTTTACCCCAAATAGTCTGTACACTACACACCCAGAGGCACAGGGGAAGGTGAAGACCGTGCTGACACTGAAATTCATTTATGTAATGCAGCAGAATATGTATGAGTACTAACTTTTGTAAATACAAAGCCAGTCAATATTACGACAAATCCTCACAGCTGACAATAAGAGGACTAACTAGAGTGTGCATCAGAAGCAAAATTGTTCATAGTTCAGAAATGAATTAACTGAAAAAACATAGAAATTAAAAAGAGGAATACTGAAACACTACAATAGCGCAGCCTTTTGGGGAAAAAACCCCCACAAACCAAAACCATGAGGAGGCACTACTGGGACGTAGAAATTGGACATTTTTATACCCCGTAGTAAGCAAAGTCTGACCAGTAGTATACAGATGTCATTGCAATTTTGCCTTTGAATGTATTGAGGACATTTATTTCTAGTATAGGTCCAGACTCTTTGGTACACTTTGACCCTTCTCATGCTGTCTAATCACCATGGGAGTCAGGAGTCTTGATTAAGCTGAAGCCGCTTTCGTATGGCCCAATGACTGGTCACGCAACTGCTAGGAGGGCTTCGCTTGAATATGGAAAGTGGTCTTCCCTTCATGTTGCATTGTCAAAAAATATTTGCCTAATGGGCAAACTGCATGGCTCCTCTTCTTACTGTTAGTGAGGAGGTGTGGTGGATTGAGTTGTGAGGGGCAGGTGCATGATAGAATTTTGGTTTGCTTCTACATTTTAGTTGAAAATGTCTGAAATGTGAGATAAGACTAGTGCATTTTGCTCTATAGCAATGGTAGTGCTTAATGATAAGGGTTTGCTTCTTTTTACAATCCTGCCTCCTCCTACCCTTCTCTACTAGCTCATGAGACCTCCTGTATGAAGGTCTTGTGGTGAGGACACACCAGACATCCGAGGAAGAAGGTGTTGGCAAGCACAAACTGCCACCAGGGATTATACATTTCCATGGGGCTCTACCAAGTGGGGAGCTGGAGCATGTTCCTTTGGGGGTACCTGGCTGCCTTTCTGGCCATCAGGTTGCAGCTCAGCCTGGCCTGCTCTAGCTGGCTGCTCGCCTCCCAGACTGGGAGAGAGAGGCTGTGACCCTGGGCTGCAAATATATTATGAACAGCCCGCGAGCAGAGGACCATGGGCAGGGCAAGCTTGTAATTTGAGCTGTGCAATCAGCGTGTGGTATTTGACAAGCCTGAAATCCAAACACATGGAGGCAAGGAGGAGGCAAGGCCATTAGCCTAGAAGAAGTTCTCGGCAGTATCTCTTAAAATACTATTTCCTTGGTTTCCTTTTAAATCTATACATGAGGGAAAGTGTGTAGAGAGGCTTCTAAAACCTTTATGTCTTTCAACCCTGCAAAGTGGAGCATTAATTGTTTCAGGTATTACAACTGCATCTGGGTGGTACCTTTTTTCCCCTCAACAAATGTATTTTCTGTATTTCATATAATTTCTGTCCACACTAGGGAGAGAAAAATCAGAATTTTAATATTTTTGATTCCTGTTCACTCTTTAAAATGTTTGTGCTTGAAAGTCTTTGTTTTGACTCGTAAATGGGCTTCTTGTTCCAAAAACGAGCAGAAAAGATCATACCATTAATAAAAGGGAAAATCTGGGAGCTTGTCAAGGCCTTGCCCAGGACTGACTGTCATTTAAAAATCCTACTTTAAAACCACATTTCTCCTGAAAGTAATTTGCATGATTGTAGCTGCTGAGTTCTGTTACAGATGGAGAGATACTCTTTGCCAATGAGAGTGCTGTATTTTTCTGAGGGCTTAGCTGAAGAATGAGGAGGTGTCTGAGGGATGTCTTTTGTGTTCCACACGTAAGGCATCAGAAGAGAGGGAAACATTTTCCAACTTAGATTTGGGAACAGCAGCAGATGTGTTATTCTTCCTGGAGCTTTCAGCTGTGTTCTAGGTGAGGAGCAGTGTGATGCCATGGCAACCCTGCCTGGGCAGCCTTTTTTTTTTTTTTTAAACCACCCTTGCTAAGGATTGAGAGCATAGGAAAAGAGGCTACTGTCCTCTTAGTTCTGAATTCATTCCATCTGGCTTCAGGCAAGCAGCTGAGTTGTGCTCTGGCAGTTTATCTGCAGGAGTTAGAGAAGTGAGACAAACCCTTCCAAGGGGTAATTCTGTCCAACAGACCTCACCTTGGGATGCTTCCCTGTTTCTGAGCAGAAAACCTAGGGTAGATTTGCTCCCTGGCTTAGATGAGTCAGTAACAGGCCTAAAGTAAGAGGGTAGCAATCTGGCTGTTAGCTGGGGCATCACAGTGGTCACGAGTGACCTGAGAGAGGGAATGTCTTGGTCATTCCCATCAGGTAGGAAGATCACCTGAGCAGTGTTTGGTAGCATCAATGGAGGTGAAAGGTGGGGAAATGTCAGGCTTGCTTGGCAGCTCTTAGGTTGTATCATTGTCATGTCCAGCTGGCTGAATGCAACTGCTCTTTTTGTGTGGCCGTGACCTACGGTCACTTCTTGCCAGAAGAAGTAAAGGCTTATTCTGACTCTCTTTCAAAGTAGGTAATGCCCAGTGTTGCAGATCGAGGAACAGACTGAAGCGTGAGGTGATGTCTAGATCTTAGATGCTCCTGTTCTTGGAAAGCCACAGTTGCTATGTGGCACTGGAGGTGAACCACCAAAAAGCTGACAATCTGGAGACAGCAAATACAGAAATTCTCAAGGAGGAGGTATGTTATCCACAGTCTGTTAGTGCTGCCACCAGGGTTTCTGCTCTCTTTCCCATCTGATTTTCATTTACGTGTTTAAAGAAACTCTGTACTTTGGCTCAAATCTCTTCCTCCTCAGACCAAGAATGTAATATTTAAGAAGTATTTATAGGTCTGAATGAACCCATGGCTTCACTGCTGTTATGGATCTGGATATTCTCTGTTACCAGAAAGGCTTTTATCTAAGACTTTTCCAATTGTATTATTAAATACTACTGTTTTAAGGTCCTATTCAGTGAGCATAGGATTTTATTCAAGCATAATTGAGTCCCTTCATTGTGGCTATGGAATAAATGCTACTTTTTGTGGGAAACACATGACAATTCAGTTGGGTTGGAGCTAACTGAGGATGCTACTTTTCCTTTTTGCACTGAATACTTTGATCATTCTCAATCAACCTGCAGTTAAAGTGTGGATATTATAGCCCCATGAAGGTTTTTTTCTAAAGTTACTAATTATGTGCCCATCAGAATAATGGAAAGAGTAATTATCCTTATTGTGCTTAGTGACATTGAAACCTCTATTATTCTGTGATTGGAGCTGCATAATTACAGATAATTGCTGCAACTGTATTGTCTGTTCAAATATAGCTCCACAATAATTACCTTATTTTAATTAAATATGTTTGGGATTTAAGTAGATCTCCCTTCGTTTACTCTGTGAAACAGAAACTTTATTTAAGTATGAAAATGTTGAACGTAGCAAACTATCCAGTCATTCAACACATCACCTACTGATTTCAGCTAATGTGATTTTACTTGTCCTGTCTGAAAATCACTCAAATCTAGTTAATTAAATATAATAAAGAAGCATGTCTCTGTGTCCTAAGGCTGGAGTTCAGAATGAAAATTCCCCAATCTTTTCTTGTTGCAGTACTGCAAGATGCAGTTTTAAGACTTGCACTTTCTGGGAGAAACAAGTACTTATTTCACATGTAATTAAAAAGGTTTGTGAATCCCAACACTTTAATTTTTGGAAAATCACCTTTAACAGAAGACAGATATCTCTAAGAACCCAGATACTTTGTTTAGGTAAGTAAAATTGGCCCAGATTTAGCATCCATCGGAGCTATGCTGTGTGCTTTAGACTGCTGTTGATCTGATTGCCTGGGGGTATTTCTGTGCCAATGGCCTTTCTTCATCCCCTCTCACGGGCTCATGGAGGGCTCCCTTCATCAATTTTTTCGTGCTTGGTCCAAGTAGGTGCTGGGACTGTTCACTTGTGGGGGGAACATCTGAGATCAATAGCCCCTCTCCCCATCACTGCACGGAAAGGCTGTTTGCAGATAAAATTTGCTTGGTACTAGGGCTAGGGCAAGGTAGAGAATGCAGTTAATGAGATGTATGAAGGACTCAAGCTGTCCTGAGACACCTTTGCTAAGAGCTGATGCTTTGCTCTGACTTTAGGTTAGCCTTAATGAAATATAACTCCTTTCAGAGCTTTGGCAATGCCTCTTACTGAACAGAGTTGTTCAGGTCACTGCTGAGGAGCTAGGGTCAGCATGAACAGTATATCCCGGTACTAAGATTGCCTAACTAAAGTCAAGACCTCTAATCTTTTTCTAGAAGATTGTTTTGAATCACTACTGATTAGGCCTGCTCAGTGTTTATCAGGTGGACAGCCAAACCCCACATAGCTCCTTGCTCTGAACCACAGCTGAGCTCTATACTACTTGGGGAGTTTAAAATTTGGCTCACCAATTTTTCAGCATTTGCAAGAGCAATGCAGGATACATGAGAGATTAACTTTAGCAAAAAGACAGCAGGATGTTGCGGGGGAAAATATCAAAGGTGATAAATCTTCCACTTAAGTACTGGTGTATGACATTGTGTAATTTACTTTGGGTTTACTGACAGCTTGAACACTATACTGCAACTGAGTGGATTGTTCACTCTCATTCTACAGTGCATTAAAGCAATAGCAATATATGTACTTACGCTGAATATTTAGGTATATATATTAGGTATATATAATATAATATAGGTATATAAAATAGGTATATATAATATAATATATATAATATTAGGTACATATAATGAAGGGATTTACACTGGGTAATGGAAAGTCTTCAGTTTCAAATAGTTGTGTAGTCAAAGAACAGAGGAAAACTGAGTACTATGATAGTATATAGAATGTACCTCTACTATTCAAACATGGAACTTTATATTTTGGGTATTGATGTCCTGTATAGAGATAACATTCATTATATTCTACTTGCATACATAGTGGTGCAAATGTTTGATTAGTGTGTTCACCACTCAGGGCTGTGTATGTGAGCTAAGAAAATAATAAATAGGCAATCTGATAATTAAGGATGTTTTTTCAAAATTTTGTTTGTGAACAGAGCCTTAGTGCATCTGAGCAAAATGCTTGGAAAATAGCTTCAGTGATGTTGTTTTAAGTAATTTCACATTAGTTTGGATCTCTGTTCAGGCTTAATTTCCAATACAGATGGAAGGAGAATTTCAAAGTGAGATGATTCGTGCAATTAGTATATTTTTAAGGATTCTTTTTTTCTGTTTTGTTGTAATTGAGAAAGATGAAGGTCATAATTATGTTTTGTTTCTGGGGTGTGTATTTTGTAAGTCTATGGCATTTGACGGAATACTACTTTAATCGGAGCTTCCTCTACTCTGTGAGACCACGTTTGGAATACCATGTCCAGTTTTGGGCTCCCCAATTCAGGAGAGACAGGGACCTCCTGGAGAGAGTCCAACAGAGAGCTATGAGGATGATTAAGGGACTTGAACATCTCTCCTGTGAAGAGACACTGAGAGAACTGGGGCTGTTTAGCCTTGAAAGGAGACAGCCAAGAGGGGATCTTGTTATTATATATATAAATAACTGAGGGATGGATGTCAGGAGGAAGGGGACAATCTCTTTTCAGTGGTGCCCAGCAATAGATCAAGAAATAATGTGTTTAAGTGTATTGGGTTGGCTCA
>NW_009699962.1:24719-25035 GCF_000703405.1 Apaloderma vittatum | reverse complement strand
GGGTGCTGAAGACAAATGTGACGCCCCCCCCCAAAAAAAAATCCCAGGAGGAGAAAAGAATCAGCTCCACCAGCCCTGGTGCCATGGAAAGAAGCTGCCCCCGCTCCTCACTCACGCGTGGGTTGAATTCTCTTGGAAATGGGGTCGGCGCTCGGTGGGTGTTGGTGCTCCCCTGCCTCCCCAGCTGCTCCCCGGCAGGCGAGGGAGCCCAGGGTTTATTTTAACATAAACTAAGCACGGGGATGGGTGACCCACAGGAGACACCAGCAGCTGTGGGGTTCTTGCTGCAGGGGGGACCCATGCTTTGGAGGGGAGA
>NW_009699962.1:24208-24688 GCF_000703405.1 Apaloderma vittatum | reverse complement strand
AGCTCTGGGGCCACCCTGGCTTGGGAGGAGAGAGCCAGTGGCCAGCAACGCTTTAGATCATTTTTCTTTGGGTCCATGCTCTTTAGGGTTCATCGTTTAATTGTAGGAAAGACAGTGCATCCGGCAAGCATGTCTTGTGCTCGTGTTTTATTTAGGAAACTTAACCTGGAAAATTGAGAAAAATAATTTATTTCTTTTTTTCTGCTCCCTTCATAAGTTACTGACACGTTCAGCGCTGAAGGGCCTTGCATGCTGCCTGGGGATTCATTATCGTCACTTCTAGAGATGTCACTGTCGCTTCCCCTAGGCGGGAGCGCGAGGAGTGACACGCTAACAATGCTTTTGGAGATGCCGGATTCACCCCTCAGCTGCGCTCCTTGGTTGGTGGAGCCGCAGATCCAGAGACCTCACAGCTGGTGGGAGCCAGAGAAGCTCCTAATTAGGCACTTTTAGCGCCCACAGCCTCCCGCATCGCGAACA
>NW_009699962.1:22437-24164 GCF_000703405.1 Apaloderma vittatum | reverse complement strand
TGGGCACGGTGGAGCTTCCAGCAGCTTCCCCTGACGAACGAGTGGGATTTGCCGGCCACTTTCCTCCCCTTGGGTCCTTCCCCGTCACCACAAACAGCCGTGCCGGGGATCCTGCCTGTCTCAAAGGCTGCAGACAGAGCTCTGGTGCCCCCCGTCTCCACCGTGGGGTGGAGGGGGTGACAGTGGCGCCGGCGCTGCCCGTCCCGCTCAGGAGAAGGCATCTCATGGGCTGACGAACCTGAGATTGACCCTCATCTATCACCATTCTCAGGTCAGACAGTCCTCGAGGTGCCCCTCACTCTGGGCAGCCGCCGGACCCCTGTGCCCCATGCCACGAGCTTGCCCAGATCCACACCCGCCTGACCTTTGAGGAATTTGGAAGAGGAAAGTGGAGGAGCTGCCCCTTGGCTCTGCCTTCTCCCAGTGGCACCTCCACCTCCGCTCCAGCCCAGCTCATCCCCAGGCTCCGCGTGGAGCTGCCCCTTCCCAAAGAGATGCTGGCAGCAGGTAGTTTTGTCCATGTTATCAGGAGGCGCTGGGACTCTGGGTTTACACTGAGGACCCACCCAATCCTCCTAACCTCCCACCCTGTGTGCTCCCATGTGGGTTTTGAGTCCTTTGAGCAAAATTCCTGCTTGAGCTGACTTGCTGCAGCACACAGGCAGCTCCTTCTAATGCAAAGCAGAGCAGCCGAAGGGCTTTGCAGCTGTAGGGAAGGTGCTTCCGAGCAGCCTGAGCTCAGCTGGTGGAGGAAAACTTCACCCTTTACCTTGAACAGGAGCAGCGAAGAGGGTAACAACGGGATCCTGGCCCTACTCCCCTTCTGTGTGGATTTTTTTTGTTTGTTTTTTAAAAGAAAGGGCGTGCTACAGCCACATGGTACGGACTGAAGGGGGCTGTTAGGAGCGGGAAGGCTGCAAATAGACATCAGCTGCATTTCCACACGTGTAAGAGGCAGCACGTGGGGCAGCGGGGTGCAGAGCTCTGGCTGCATGGGGAAGAGCACCAGGGTCCACGAGCCCCGAGGGGCTGGAATCACCCGGGGCTGCTGTTAAACCGGGACAAGGGTTGCAGAACTGGGTACAGGACTGCAGGGGACCAAAAGCGCTGGGCTTGACAAGGGCTACCGTTTTTGAGAGCCGCCTGTTCCTGGAAATATCACTAACCAAGAGTCTGCCTGCACCCCAGGAGATTCTCAAGCACCTCGTTACCTTCAGTTCATCGTCACGTCTAACGCATTTGCCTCGCTGTGATTCCAAGGCAGGGAAGAGCAGATCTCCTCCTCCATCAGCGGCCGTGGAGTGGCTGAGCACATTTCTGTGGATTTTGAAATTCGTCAACATGAATAAAAAGATCTTCTGTCCATCTCTAGGGGTGGGAGGAGGGATTTATAATTTGACTTCCCAACACTATGGGATGCTGAAAGTCGCTTCTCTGGGGAAGGGGATTTCTAGCTGCTGGTTCTGGCAGGCACACGGCAGAGTGATTTGGCACAAGGTTTCAAAAGCGAATGTTAAAAGCTCAACAATTAAAACGAGTGACATAACTACCAAAAATGAAGGGGTTTTTTTTCCAAGTTTGGCTCCAACAACCTCCATGCAAGAGGTGAGTGGGCCTAGAAAGCTGTCAGGAGAAGGCAGAGAGGAATCTGTGATCCATTTTTGGCCCCTTTCTGGGTTTCTTGCTTTGTTTGGATCCTAACACATTCCCACGGGTACGGTATGGGC
>NW_009699962.1:19923-22406 GCF_000703405.1 Apaloderma vittatum | reverse complement strand
CATTCCCCGGGGTGGGGTGGGGGCGGACCCAGCCGCAGCTCTAGGTACCCCACGTGCAGCCACGGCTGTTTCAACAGAGTGACTCTGGATTCGTCTGGGAGCAAAGGAAAGAAAAATCTTTCAGGCAGGAACTAAAGGGGTTGCAGAGCCACAGCTCGGCTTTAGCTTCTCCACTACTTCTATCGGAAACCCGCAAGAGGGTTTTTAAGCTTTGTGTTATGAGCTTGCAAAGACTGAAAAAAAAATTAAAAAATAAAAGAGAGAAAAAAAGCCAAGTTGTAGCAAGTTAGGGACAGAGTGATGAAGCAGCAGCAGGCTTCCCCTGACCTCCCCTGTTGCAAGACTGAGCTGAGCAGAAACACGGTGAGAACTTGCAAAAATAATTAAAAGTTGCTAATGCAGAAGGGAGAAAAAAAGGCGCAGGGCAGCGCCTGCCTTACCTGCCGACCCGGCTCGGCCCCTCTCGCCTGCTCTCCTCTGTCCTGCCACCCCCACGCCGGCTTTTATGTCCTTTCTTGTCCCTCGGCTGGGTTGCACCAGGCTGCAGCGAGTTGCCACGCTTGCTGCTGGCTTCCTGTTTGCTCATTGTGAGCGCCTGCGGTAAAATTTCCATTACATGCTGGACAGACAAGGCGGCGAAGAGCAACAAAGAAGAAGAAGAAAAAAACACCCTAACCCCTCAAAAAAACCCAGCCCCGTGTTTTCGTGGTTCTCTCAAGAAAGTGCAGGTTGCTGTTAGAGGGAGCTGAGGAGGGAAGCCCCGGCTGCAGGAGCTGCAGAGCATCCTCCAGCGCCCCGGCACGAAGCTGCTCTGGGTACCCCTTCCCTGGCCCTGAAGGGGATGGAGAGGTCCTGTTCCCAAGTTCAGCAAGCAGGGGACCCTCATTTCCACCCCACCCACCCAAAAAAGTGCATTTCTAAAATGCCACGTTTCTGAATGGAGCTGGAGCACAAGGCAGAGCTCCAGCCTGCCTGACCTCATGGCTTGCAGAGAGCACACCTAGAGCGGAGTGATTTATTTCTCTGTCTTAATCCTTGGCACACCCAGAAGAGCTGCTTTGGCTGTAGAACAGAGGAAAATGAAGGAAAAAGCAGAAAAAAATGGCTGCCATGACAATATGAATGCTGCCTGTCTGGAGCAGTGTCCCGCGCTGTGGAGGGGCACAGAGCAGCGCGATACACGGCCAGTGCCGAGCACACCTAGAGCGGAGTGATTTATTTCTCTGTCTTAATCCTTGGCACACCCAGAAGAGCTGCTTTGGCT
The DNA here is from genome assembly GCF_000703405.1 of Apaloderma vittatum. Taxonomy (NCBI): domain Eukaryota; kingdom Metazoa; phylum Chordata; class Aves; order Trogoniformes; family Trogonidae; genus Apaloderma; species Apaloderma vittatum. The sequence goes on along the minus strand of NW_009699962.1, from coordinate 21,142 downwards.
GTAGAACAGAGGAAAATGAAGGAAAAAGCAGAAAAAAATGGCTGCCATGACAATATGAATGCTGCCTGTCTGGAGCAGTGTCCCGCGCTGTGGAGGGGCACAGAGCAGCGCGATACACGGCCGGTGCCGTGCTCCTCACACCCCCTGCAAAGGATGATTTCCATCCGTCGTTGCAGAGTCTCTGATGGCTCCTGGGCCACGTATTCGTCCCTCGGCAGCAGCAACGGCAGCGGCGGGCACAGGAAATGCCGTGGCATCAGCACTGGTGGGTCGGTGCCGGGCGTTTGAAGGGTCTGTTTAGCCAAACGAGTCACACCTCTTCCTTCAAACACAACTCAGAGCAGAGGTCCTGGTGCCAGAGCAGCTCCAGGTACCCTCCGCTTCTCAACTCACAGCTATTGTTTGCATAAGAAAGGGAGAGGGGCACCTGCATGTTCTTTTTCTTTGTTGAAAGCAGAGAAGGAATACTTGGGATCCAGGATTTCTTCCTGTGCTCTGACAGTGTGTGTTGTAGCTCCCAAGTGCTGAGCTATCTCTCTCAGAGGTGGGATGCACCCAGCAGATCCTGGCACAGCAGAAACTTGTGCCCTTGGCATGGGAACAACTTGGCAGGGACTCTCACCTCTGGAGCCTGCACCACACAAAACCCACCCCACCCTGGCACTGCTTGTGGTGCCACAGATTAAAAAAATCACCGTCAGTTAAATAACGTGACTCTCTCTGTCTGGCTGCCCAGCACGCTGCTGCTTTTGCACCTGAGACTCTCCACGTTGTCATGAACACAACGATATTATTTCCCATAGATTAATATTAAAACAGTTGCAGCAGCATGGAAGATGGATGGATGAAATAGCATAATCGTGCAAACGTATTTGCTGGGAAATGAAATAGCATCTGAAAAACTCCTGAAGCCCTTGCTACTGCTTCTCAGGGACGTTGTGCCGAGTTTCAAAGCGTACTGTAATTTTACTGGCTAATGAACCATATAAAACATGAGGGAGAAGGCTCAGAAAAGAAAGCCAGATGAGTTCAGACTGTCTGCTAACAGCTACTGAACACGGCTGAGACAAAGAACTCCCAAATCCAGGAGAAGCGCCCCAAAACAAAGAGAAGCTTCCCAAAGGGCCGCACCATAAAAATCCCAAGCACCGGAAGCTTGAGCCGTGGCCACAGCGGCAGATCCCAGGTTTCTCCTCTGCTTTGGGTCTTTTTCTTGAAC
>NW_009699962.1:18161-19892 GCF_000703405.1 Apaloderma vittatum | reverse complement strand
TCTCTTCTTGTTGCAGTTATTCAGTTCACGGGTCAACGTGGTCAAATGAATCTTCAGTGCATGTTTGTTGAGGTCAAATAAAGTCCTTTAACTATCTTCAATTTTTATAAATGTCTCTGTGGTGAGTGAGCTTGACCAAGGACTGCTTTCAGCAACAGATCGTGTGAATTTAACTTAAGGTGTTGGCGAAAAATTTCCAGCAGCAACAGGCAAACAGATCAGCGCATAACGGGCAGATGTGTTGTCCGATCGCCCTCCCTAATACCCCTCTTAAGACAGCTTAAAAATATCCCATTTCCCATCTCTCTTTTGATACCGACTTCTGACAAACCGCTTTTCTTAGGAGTGTTCTTGATGCAAGCCCTGCCAGCAGTTGCTTGCAATGAGTTTCCTTATTTATAATGAACAGAAATTCAGTTGGGTTTGGTTTTTTTTTTGCAGTGGGCCAGGATTGCACTCCACAGAGCTGTGGGCTGGAGCTGCCAGGTCCAGAGAGCTGCGGCACGCTGCTCTGCCCCGCGCAGCCAAGTCCTGCAACGAATTGCCGAATTCTCGGCTGGGCGGTGGGGTTTCAGCCCCCGGGTTCTTGCATCTTTCTGTGTAAATAGGAAAAAAGCGAGCGGGAAAAGAAAATGACTCTTTTGTTCTGATCTGATTGATCACCGAGTTGCTTTTCCAGCCCCACCAAGCCCATGAACCGACACCGGAGATGCCTCCGGCTGCGACCCTGGGCTGGCGGCAATGAGATATTTCATCTGATTCAAAGAAAACCAAACCCATCTGCTGCAGAAAGAGAAAACGCAACCGGAAAGTTCTCTTCTCAGGTGCTCCTGCCTTGAAATGAGTGTTTTCTCTTTGATGGTCAAGCAGATATTGTTCTCATTTTTTTGTACTGTTTTTGGGTTTTTTTAACGGTCCGATCTATTTTCAGTGGCGAGGGGACGGTGTTCAAGAGCCTCTGCTGCTGGTGCTCTGGGTCGCTCGGACTGGCAGCCACGCAAAGCTGCACTGGCTCTGCCGAGACCGGGGTCCTGCTGCTTTAACGGGAGAGCTGGAAGCATAGCAGTGAGAAATAAAGCATTTAATTTTTAATTCCCCCCTCCAATTTCTCCAGCATCCCCGTGTTTCATGGGCGTGTTATCGGCCATGGCCGGGCTCATCGACAGAGGCAGCGAGATGGAGCTGGAGAGGTGGGTGCCCCTCCTGGTCAGGGGAACACAACCACGGCAGCCAAGTATGGCCCAAAAATCCTACAAACATCGTCTCTTTCTTACACTTAAAAAAAATAACAAAAATGGTGTGACCCCCTCCGGGGGGGTGAGCAGGGCTCTGGCAGCGGTCACTCCTCTGATGCAGCCTCATGACCAGGGCTGCCTAAAAAAGTCTTAGATTGATATCTTGGCAAAAAAAGAGTGGGAGGATTTTTTTTTTTAATTTTTTGAGGGTTTTTTTTTGTTTGTTCTTGCTCCCCGCCTGCGAGCGGCCGCCATGGCCAGCATGGGGAGCACCCACACCTCCTCGCCGGGAGAGCAGAGGTGGGGAGGGCACCCGCCCACCTCCCACGCAGCATTTCCGAAGCAGGGTGTTTGTCACAAATAAAAAAAAAAAATAAAAAAAAAATTTCAATCTTGTAGCGCTGGCAATGGTGGGGTGTGGGGAGAGGGGCCTGGAGGACCCTGGGAGGCTGAGGGGATCCAAGATGGCGCCGGAGCCTGGGGACGAGGGGCATGG
>NW_009699962.1:14499-18133 GCF_000703405.1 Apaloderma vittatum | reverse complement strand
TGCCCCGGCCTTCACAGCTAAATTTGTCATGGCTGCCTCAAGGAGGGGAGGGGAAGGCGCCATATTTTCGAGTGGCGCGAGCAGCCCGCCCCCAGGGGAAGCGTTGGCGCCATTCGTTGAGGTAAAAACGTGGCCACAAAATGCAGGTGTTTCGGGGTGAGCTGTGGATGTGCTGAGGGGAAAAAAATGCAGATATCCTGGGGAAAACAAACACCAAAAAAGTGGATCTGAGGTGAAGCGCGGGTCTTCTGGGGAAAGATCCGCTGGGGAAAGATGCAGATCTGCTGAGGAAAAATGTGGACCTGAGGAAAAATTTTGCTGAGGCAAAATGCAAATGTTCTGAGGAAAATTATGGATGTAGTGGGTTAAAAAGAAGAGTTGCCCCAGATGAACAAGTCCATGCCTTCCTCCGTGCCGGCAGTACCTCAGGTGGAGCTCCCAGCGTGGAGGAAGGTGCCAGAGGCCTCTGGGCTGTGTTGTCCCTGTGGCCATGCCCACGGGACAGGACGTGGGTCACTCGGACCTTAATGTGAGGGCAATGGTGACCACGCTGCCAGGCCAGCCCCCCCCCCCGGCCGTGGGGGCTGGGCACTGTCTGGGTGCGTGGGTGGCGTTCAGCAGCCTGGAAGTGCTGCAAAGCAAAACGTGGCGGTCTGAGGCTCTGGTGATGCCGCCTTCTCCCCACACCCTTGACACCTCAATTTTTGTTTTCCCCTCCCGTGGCTGCGTAGCCTAGAGCTGCTGCCTGTGCCCGTCACAGGCTTATCGGGGCCGCGGGATGGATTGTGGGTGCAGGACACCCTCTGACGCTCTACGTGGTAGGTCATAGCCCCATGGCACCCAGTGCTTCTCCATCCACACACCTCCCTGGGCCACATCCTACATGGGAACGGCGAGGCTGCATCCATGATGCTTCAAGAAGTTTGGGTGTGTGGTTTGGGATGACGGCTATTGGGGAGCAAGAGGTGCTTTGCCCCTCCTTGCTCTTCCAAGGAAGCCGCTGTGGGATCTTCACCCCCATGGTAGACCTTGTTCAAGGCCCACACATGGGCTTGTTTCCCTCAAGGAAGCCAACAGCACTGCTCAGACAAGCTCTGCTGGAGCTTTAGGCGTGAAGGACGATGGTGGCATTCATTCACCGGTTGAGCACGGACTGGAAAGAAGACACCAGGTTCCTCCGGCATTGACCTGCGCTGCAGCCCAAAGGTCTCCAGGTCCAGACGTGCTCCTCCAGGGCCGTGGTGATGCTGCTGTCCCTCGTCCCACCTGGTGCCCCAGCCCAAACCCCCTGTGTCTGCCCATGTCCTCCCATGTTTGTGCTTATGAGCTCTCCTTCCGCCTACGCAAGGAGCTATTTTTAGCAGACGCTAATCGAGTGTCAGCGCTGGCTCTGAGTGTTGCCTTTCAAGCTGAGGGCTTGGGCTCTAGCCGAGCGCTTGCAGGAACTCGGGCGTGTTTTCTTTTAAATTTAGTCGAGAATTTATACAACACACCGCAGAGCAGTAGCAGTTATTTTGGGCTCGTCACACCTGAGCCCACGCTGCGTTATCACCAGGCGATTCCCCGTTTCGGCAAGGGCCCGGCAGAGCAACCCTCTCCTCGGTGCCGGCAGCGCCCGCCTGCCTTGCCTAACCCCTCCAGTGCCGGCCCCAAGCCAGGTTTGCTCCTCCTGACCCATTTATCTCCAGCATAAAGGTGTTGCACTGGTACTGTGAATCACAGAAGAAAGGAAAACACTCTGTGTTTGGCCAGCTCCCCTTCTGCTGAGGTTACGCTGGTGCTAGCAGCCTAACCCTGTTGGGAAGGCTCTCCTTGGGGTATAAGAGCTTCAGTGTTCACCAGAAAGAAACAGTGAGCAGCTGCCTGTAACCAGCACAAAGACAGAGCCCCAAGAACTGCTCCAGGCTGTGGGGTCAGCCTGCTCCTCAACAGCAGGGTCTCAACCTCCCAACCCTGCTCACGGCATCTGCCCTCCAAGGCAGCAGTCCCAAAGGGTTGCAAATCCCTCGGGGAAGGGATGAAGAATGGCTCCATTCAAGAAAACCAGAGAAAAAATTTATTATTTTTCTTTATAAAATATCTCCAATAAGTTATATAGGCAAATATTTAAATTAAAATAAATTACCTCCGCTCTATGCCGGGACACGCGACCGTCCACAAAGTCAAACTATGATTTGTGTTTCTTTGAAAAAATATGCCTTAGATCTTCAATGTGAGATTTGAAAAAAATATCTATGCTTGGTGAGGAGGAGGAGGAAGGAGAAATCTGCAATGGACAGAGGGGTTAAGGTGCGGTGCTGAAGCTGCCTGGAGCCACTGGCATCTCCACATCCAGCTAAGTGCTAAGAGCATCCTCATCGTCGCTCCAGTCGGGAGGAGCATCCGTTCCGAAGTACCGATCGCCAAAATTCCCTGCGGGGACAAACAGAAAGCGGCAGTCAGGGAGCAGCTCCACAGGGAGCCCTGCGACCCGTCCTCCCGCCTTCCCTTGCCCCAGCAGGCACAGAAGCAAAAGCAGGTTTATCCGACAGCTTGAACGGCTCTAAAACTCGTGTAGTGGCAAAATTGGAGCAACCTGGAGGCTGTTTTAGCAATGGGTGTCAGGGGTGTTTCCTGGCACAGCAGAGGTGAGGACAGAAGAACTTGTTTTGGATGAGCTTGTTTAAAGTGGCAGCTCAGGGGAATGGGGTGGGCAGGGGTCTGCTCCAGCTGTCCCAGCCCAAGTTCTCCATCTGGGGCTGGGGGAGGCTCACAGCACACGGAACGGCTCCTTCTGCCAACAAGGTTCTGGCTGCCTGGCAGGTCTCAAGAGCGTGCGTGTCGATCCCAACACCCACGTGGCAGCAGGACCCAGGAGAGGCAGTGGGTCCCCGGGTAAATAAGGCCAGACCGAAGCTGCTGCTGCCAACCAGGGCTTCGCCTCCACTGGTGAGTCAGGCAGAAGCACCGAAAATTCCCCTAGTTCCATTCCTACCCAGGTACTCACCGATGCCAGGGATTATCCGGAAAAGGTCGTTCACCTTCTTGTCCACAGCCGTGGTGATGATCTTCACCCGGGGGAAAGCATAGGCCACGGAGTGGACACCCATCTCTGCCATGAGCAGGGAGAGGAGGAAGATCTTGTCTTCTGGGACATCATGATCCTACAAGAAAGGCATGGACACAGCTCAGGGTAAGGTTATCTCAGGCAGGTTATGGCCCATGACTCCAGGGAGCAGCTCAAGGGCCTTCCTGGAGCCACTTTTTCTCCTCCCCTCTCTGTGGCCAGCTGGGCACAGGACCAAGAAACCAACTAAATCCAGGCTGTTCCTATGCAAGGAAGAGGTGACGCTGCCGACGCCAGCTTCTGGAGTCACCCCAGCTTGTGCTGTCCTCTCCCGTGACACCTTCCTCCACAAGAAGTCAGTTTCAGTGCGAAGCCCCTCAGCCTGGCCGTGGCCGGCATTTTGCACATTACTTGGGAATGACCCACCCACTCTCTGCAGCACCCGAGCTCCGTACCAGCAGCACCCGCACGGCCATCATGGCTGCTGCGCCCGTGGAGACCGTGCAGTCCATCAGGATGACGTGGTCCTCGCTGATGTCCTTTGGCAGCCGCAGGTAGTGGAGCTGGGCAGGAGGGGAGAGAGATCAG
>NW_009699962.1:3968-14474 GCF_000703405.1 Apaloderma vittatum | reverse complement strand
CGAGTCCTTTTGTTAGAGGGGTGAAGGTTCCATGCATCTCTCCTCTCTCTGGGACCTCAGCTGTCAGCTTGGAGCCAGGTGCTGGCGCAAACGCTTGGACAGCAAACCAGCCCCTGCGTGCACAGACCTGCCGGCAAAGCCCGTTTCATAGATTCACCGAGCTTGGAAAAGACCTCTAAGATCATCAAGTCCAACTGTCAACCCAACACCATCATAACCATGAAACCATGTCCTGAAGCGCCACCTCTACAGGTTTTTTTGAACTCCTCCAGGGATGGGGACTCCACCACTGCTCTGGGCAGCCTGTTCTAGTGCCTCACCACTCTTTCAGTAAAGAATTTTTTCCTAATATTCAATCTAAACCTGTCCTTGGCACAACTTGAGGATGTTTCCTCTCATTCTAAGCTTTCAAAAGCGCTCACTTTCTCAGCACACATCCCCTGCCAAGATCAACACCTGAGTTGCTGAAGTTCTCTCAAGAAATATCTGAGTGACCCCTGCACGCAGGCCAAGGCCTGGAGATGCCCCCCGCAGCCCAGGGTCCCCGGCTTTACCTCCGGCTCGCCCGTGTTGCAGTTGGTCTGGATGAGGATGGTCCCGATGCGGACGTCCTTGCAGACGGCTCGCAGCGCTGGCTCCATGGTCTCTCCCGCTCGCAGGATGGACACGCCGGTGATCTGCCGCACACAGCGAGGGTGCAGGGGAAGGCACGGCGCAGGAGGTGCATGGGGCAACCCCCGGTATGGCACTGAGCCTCAACGACGGAGGACTCCAACGGGCAACCCCAAAGCACGTCCCTTCCAAGAGGGTCGTGCCGCTCCCAGCCCAGGCTGCCTCTCTCGGTGGGAGCGCAACGGTGGCACAGTGACATCACTCAGGGCACTCCTGGCCACCAATCTACCACCTATCCCGATGACACGGGAGCAGGTGGCAAACCCAGGCCTGATGGAAGCCCTGAAGGAAGGGGTGTCCTTCCCCTGCACCCACGGGGCTTTCAATGTGGCCCCTCCGGAGCAGGGTTGAGTAGCGAGTACCTTGTGCTTCCACTTACTTGCTTCCCGCTATATGTCCTCCCTTCGTAGTCCTGCCCCTGAGGGGTCTGGACAGTGCAACTCTACAAAAAACACACAAGAAGCGTTACCAGGGGCTCTGACGTGGCTCTCAGAGGAGCCCTGGTACTAGCGAGCCAGCCAGCTGCCGGCTGGTCTGCACCCTCAGGAACCAAAACAGGACAAAGAGTTGTCTAGGGGAGCCCTGCTCCTTTCCAACCACGGAGGAAAGGGCTGATACACAGGGAGGGTGTGAGGAGTGGCATCAGGACTGTCCCAGCTCCCTGGCAGGTGCGGGTTAGGAGTCGGAAGCGCAGCGTCTGCCCCTCCTGGCTACATACCTGGAACGGGAGCAAGGAGAGCGCGTGCTCAATCAGCAACCGCATCAGCCTCTTCGAGTAGAAAATGAACTCATCTCTGCTGGTCTCCTTGTTTCTAGAGGGGAGGGAAAGGCAACGTGAGCTTTGGACCGAAACGTGCTCGGGGAGGTGCCGGCAGGGATCGAAGGCTGCATGGGGGAGGTCAGACCCTGCCCCTGCCTGGCTCTCAGCATCTTGTTTGCTCTGGCTGAGCCTGGAATTAGGGTGACAGTTTTAAGGTAGAACTTAGAAAAACTGTTGGCAAGCACAACTCCTTTAGACAGGGCCCATCACCATCTATCCCATCCCACATCCCCAGACTGTGAGAACACGGCACAAGCAGGATTTGGGAGTGCAAAGCGAGCCAAGCCCCCCCAGCCCCATCCCGTGGCGGCGGGGGCTTTACCTGATGATGGTGTGCATGCCCCTCACCTGAGGGGTGCTCTTCAGCACACTGAGGGTCTGAGGAAGGGGGTGGCACTGGTGGGCAGAGGCCAGGGCAGCCCTGAAAAACCAAACGCATGGTCAGAAGGTCACAGAGGCAAGGCTGCCTGAAGGCTGGTGCACAGTGCACGGCCAGAGCCATCCTCCCAGATGTCATCTCACGCTACAAACGCACGCCGAGGTCGTCAAGTCAAGCCGAACAAGCGGCCAGCCCTGCCTTGTCCCCTGCAAAGGGACCTGCTGCCATGAATGGGCGGTCAGTGGAACCAGAGGGACCTCATAGCCCGAGGACCTGCCCTTCCCGCTGGGCAGATGACCCATGGTTGGCTCATCGTGGTTACCACCGGTTGGGAAGGATGTGAAAAATAAAATCAAAATCTTCTCCTGCTCAGAAGTCTTATCTGGTGGTGGATCGTGAACTCATGGGTGAGGAGGAGCTGTTACAGTCATCTCTGTCCTGCCAGATGTCACCAGGAAGGGGACAGGCAGCCTGGCCCATGGCACTGGGACACAACCAGGCTGCAATGAGACCATTCCAGAACTCCTGGCCTATTTGGGGACAGATCCACACCAAATTGGGAACAGCTTCAAGACTTTATGGCCGGACAGGACTGGCTTTGAGTGACTCATCTCCACCTAACTAACAAGGTTGGGAGCTATTCTTGGATCAAGGGAACACCGCTCATGGGGAAGCACACAATGGAGCCCCATTAGTCACCTCCCTCTTGGAGAGCGGCAGTAATGAGATGATGGTCACATCTATTTGGCTTCCAAAAAGCTGGGCAGGACAGACTGGGAGGCGGTCTGGGAGGAGGGCTGGGGTCTGAAAGCCACACGTCAGATCACACACGTGCCAGCGGCCACATCCCGATCAGAGAGATGTTGGGGAGGAGAAGAGAGCAAACAAACGAAAAGCACCAGATGATTAGGACTTCAAATCAAGCAGAAACCTGGATTAATTGCACACACATAGAGACACACAAGCGGAGAAGATGACTGGGTAGGAATGGAGGAGGGCAGAGCTCAATAACTTGAGGCCTCCATCCACATAGCCATCTCCTGGTCTTGGCCGACCAACACCAAACGAGACATTCCCAAGGGCTGTGGGTACTTAAGGGCTCCTTCTTGCCTTTGCCAGGTCCGGTCCTGTGTTGCAGTGAAGAGTCCCTACGCAGGGAACGCTCTGGAGTGCACGGGTTGTGCTCCCATCACAGGCTTGCCCGCTGCCGGCCGAGCCTGCCTGCCTTGGGGCTGAGCCCCGGACGCTCCCACTGCCCATAGAGCCCACCAGCCTGTTTGGGACAAGCAGCCCTCAAGTACCCCAACCTGCCGTCAGCAAAGCGAGCTCACTCCGTTAGTCACTGCAAATCGGGGTCAGCTGCCTTCAGAGATGCTCCCGCGCCGGGGCTGGGCTGCCGGCAGCACCTGGCAGCTCTGCCCCCCACAGACTCCCCCTTTCCTTCCTTTCTTCTGCCAGACCTGGCTTGGGGACACAGCCCTGCCTCCTAAACCACCCCTCGCCCCAGGGACACAGACCCACACGGTGGGTGAGGACCTGAGCAAGGTCTGCCTGCTTTTACTGGGGGGCTGAGATCAGCCACCCCCCAAACACAGAGCCGCACACCCAGCTGGGTCTGCCGAGGTGACAAACCGCTGTCACCTGAATGAGAGGAGCTGTCAGGGTTGTTTCCCCCCCAGCGCCACCTCTCCCTTCCATCACTGCCAGGTCCGTGTCACAGCCTCCCGCCATGCCAGCGGGCTGGCGGCCGCTCTCCCACCCCGCTCTCTGCGATGCTCCTACCTCTGAGAGCAGCTCCTCGTGCCCGGGAACGCCTCCCCTGCACCCCGAGCTGTTGGCAGGGCCCTGGCAAACGCTGTCGGTGTTCTGTCACCGAGCTTTCCTCACCTTCCTGCAACACCCATGTGGAGGACAGGAGGTCTGGATGCAACGCTGCTCAGCTCCCTGTCCCCAACAGCTCCAGGAAGACACTCAGTGCTGTGCAGGTTCCATTTTTAGGGTCGGGATAAAGCTGCTCACTCACCTCCCACCCCCAGCAAAGCAGGACCCTCTGAGCTGTCTGCCCAAAGACCCCCAGCCCGGGTTAGTACCGCGGCTCACACTGCACAGCCCTCGCCCCCACCGTCCCCGTTAGTGTCACAACCAAAACACTGCCGTTAGCGGTTGTGTCCTCACATATCCCAGCGCAGCTTCCTCTGGTCACCAGGTGGGAGGGATGTTCGGGGGACACAGGACAGGAAACACCAGAGTTTAAGGGGAGAGGGACAAACAGGACATGAAACAAAGGAAAAAGCACTGTCGTTAGTCAAAGGGGGGAAAAAAAAGCCCTAATTGATCTACGGACCTGCCCAAGCCAGTGCTCCTCCTTTGGTGACCAAGTCATGCCATGGCTGCTCTCCACAGCTCCAGCTCCACTCCTGGCTCTGTGGTGGTGGGAAAGCTTTGTCCACTCTCACCACCCCACAGCCACGGCAGGGGCACCGTCCCCTCTCTGTGCCAGGAGGGACCAAGGGACTCTCACCCCCCCACAGCCACGGCAGGGACACTGTCCCATCTCTGTGCCAGGAGGTACCAGGGACACTGTCCCATCTCCATCCCAGGAGGTTCCAGGGACACTGTCCCATCTCCATCCCAGGAGGTACCACACTGCAACACCAACTGCAGGTCCCAGAGCCCGGAGGGAAACATCCAGCCCTCACCCAGGGCTCTGTCGCAATCCCAGAGCAAGCGCAGGAGCTCAAGACCAAGCTTGCAAAAACTTCATCCAACCTTCAGGAAAACCGTGTGTGGGCTCCCGGGGGTGCCCATCTCCTGGAGAGATGATCTGCTCAAGGCTCGGAGAGCCCAGAAAGCTGAGAGCACAGGGAGAAATCCGGCTCTGAACTGAACATCATCACCCACCGAGAAGACCTTCCTTCCCTCTGAATTCACCTGGACCTGCCCTGGGATCACCATCCCTTGGAGAGGGGCCACAGGCTGAGGCAGAGAGAGGAGCTCAGCCCCGGCACAGCCCGTGGTGAAACTCCTCACGATACTTCCCGTCCCTCTCGCTGCCAGGCAGGACCACGACAAAAAACTCAGACGGGGCAGCCATGAGCACGTCAAAAATATGTCTCACTTTGGAAACTTATTTTTTCCCCCCTGAACAAAAGCTTTAAAGGGAAAAAAAAAAAAAAAGAAAGAAAGAGAGAAAGAGAGAGAGAAAGGAGTGACCATCTCTCAGGAAGGCTCAGGGAACATCCTCAGCTCTTTGTTGAGCATGCTATCAGGCAGGAAGCAGACAAGAGACATCCAGCTACAAAGGAGCTAATGCAGTCAAGGCATTTCAAACACGTACAGCGGCTGGCTTTCACGGCTGACATTTCAAACAAGGGCTATTAAACCGCGCCACGGGTTGATATTTAAAGACACAATTGGCAAAGGGCACGCCAAGCTGATCGAGACCTCAGGGGTGGGGAATATCGATTGGCGAGGGGAATTCGGCCGAAAAGAGTGCCAGCTCCAAGAGCTGGGCTGGTGGCTGAAACAGCGGCAGAAGGGATCGAGAAGAGGCTCGGCTGAGAGCCCCGCGCCTCGGCAGGCTCGAGGGGTAGTACTCACCTGGGAGTGCCCGTACACAATGACACCTCCAGCACACACATGGTTAAACACGAGGGAAGCTGGACACCAAATATCCCAATTTTGTGGATGCTAAGGTCTGACCTGCGCTCTGAGGGAACACGGAGGAAGGCAACGATGCTCCTCAGCAGTAAACAGGGGGAAAACAAGGCTGGCAGGGAACGGCACGACTTTCTTTAAACTCCTCAGAACCCATCCAGCTGAAGAGCTGACACTCTGCTCTGGGAGGGGGCAGCACAAGGACCAGAGCAGGATCTCAGGCTGGGGCCAGATCTGAGCATCCAGGTTTTATTCTACCGGCTCCAAAGGCCTCGCCGTGTCCCCACGGCTGCCAAAAGGCGATGACATCAGGCCAACAACCGTGACATTTAGACAGAGCCGTTCAAGACAAGAGGATGGGGAATTGTTTTTGATGAAAAGCCCTGGGTTTGCCAGGCACGTCTCCCTGGACGCGCGCCTCTCCATCCACCTCGCTGCTCTCGTGAGCGCAGAGCCGCTGATGGGAAACCGCAGCAGTAAAAGCACTGGGGCTCCAGGAGCATAAACAGATTTCTTTTTTTTTTTTTTCCCCAGGAAATTTTTTCCAGACTTTCTGGCAAAGGCATAAATGGGAACCACAAGCCTTAAACAGACCATAAAAATATCTGGGGTTGCGGTTATCACGGAGTTATTTCTGGAGGTCAGAGTTACCTTTCTAAACGTGCCATCATAAAACTACTAATACTTTCTTGTCTTATTATTAAATACCTGGTTTTTAAGGTGCACAAAAAGATCACCTGTATGGAGTGCCATTTGGATTAAAGAGGAGACTCACTGGAGAGAAAGAACTTTTACACGTGCATGTATATATATATATATATGGCATATGGCCATATATACCTGCACACACACATTCATCTGCCCTCCAATGTTATTCCTGCAATTTCTTAAAGCAACAAACCTCTCTCCATGCTAAAGTGCACTTTTCCACCTGGACTTCCAGACACACCCGGAAGTCTGTGCTGCCTGCACAGAAATGTCAGGCCCCGCGGTGTTAAACAAGCAAACAGGAATAAAACAAAATATCCAGCTGCCTGGTCTAGGAAATGATCGGCTTAAGCAGAATCCAGTAAAGAGTCTTTTTCCTGTTCATCTTAGGTGTTTTAAAAGCTTGTTGTATGTCAAACGTAAACTTTCGGGTTACTTAAGTGTCTCCATGGCATGATGGAGATCTAAACGGAAACCCACCCGCAGTAACACACCCCCTCTGCGTCCTAGAAAAATACCTGGAACCTCAGCTGGCTGCTTAATGGAAGCAAGAGAGCTACAGCCCCCCCTGCTCAGGAGGTTAACTACATCCACACACAATTTATAGCATCCACCTGCAGACACTGAGCAATCAGCAAACAGCTGAAGCAGGGCACAAGTATCTCCTTTGTCCTTCCAGGGGCCACAGGGCTTGCAGCCCAGGGATCCAGAGCTCCCACCACCCGCGAGCTGCTTTGCTTCATCTAACGATGGATCTTTAACCACCAGAGATGGAGAGTGGCTCCGAACAACCGCTCATTTTAAAGGGCAAAGGGAAATAAAAGAGCATCGCAGGACGCAGAGCCTCCCCTCTCGCAGAGTCCCCAGCTGACAAACCTGGCCCTGACCCAGCTTTGGGGGTCTGCACTTAAGCTCGGGGGTACCTCCAGCAGGATGAATACATCCCTGGGCATGAATACATCCCCGCTGGTCTCGAGGCCAAGGCCAAGGCAGCCTTTCGACAGCTCGGAGCGTGACGAGGCCGTACGTGAGGTGAGCGGTCGGCGTGGGCTGCGGGCGGGGTTAAGCCAAGCGGTGCCTGGCATTGGAAATGCCTCGGGCTGCACAGACAGGACAGAGTTAGGGGGGCTCTTACCTGACACTGAGTTCACGCTGCGGCAGCAACACAAAGACACAATGCAACCGGTATTAAGCATTGTCAACACCAGGGTCGTTTCAAGATAAAAAAAAAGGAAAAATAGGAATATTTTCCTACATTCACATGTAGCTTTTCACCCACTTCTTCCCCTCCCCAGGTAAATTAAAGTATCCCCCCACCCAAGCCAACCCCTCGGCAGTGCCATGGGGAAGAGCCACTGTTGAGCTTTCCTGGCCAGATCCCAGGGACTGGGGAGAAAGAGCCATTTCCCTCCTCACAGCCTGTGCCCTCCTCAGCCTGGCGCCAGGGCTCTGATCCCTGCGACCTCAGGTTTAGAAACCAGCTTCTCGAGCCGCCGGAGCTTAGTGCTGTAAATCAGGGCAGTGGGAAAGCCCCGACTGGCACCCGCAGCCCTGCGGAGAGCTGGGCACATCCAGGTCCCGCTCCTTCCACTTCCCAGGACATCGCTCTGAGCATCTCACACATCGAAGCTGCCGGCGTGGGGCGGGAGGAGGCTGTGCTGCTCAGCAAACAGCAACACACAACAGGTCATTCGATCCAAGGGTCCCAGGCTCAAAGCACCAGCCCAGGATACGCAGAAGACGACTTCTTAAAGCCAGTGGTGGGGAAGGAGATGGGAGCATGTGCCTGGAAGCAGGGGCTCAGGCTGGGTGTCAAACATCACGAGACTTTGCCTTTGGAAAACCCACGGGGCTGCACCCAGCACAGAAGTGGGCTCTTGAACGGAAAGACAGTGTCTGCAAGGGGGTGAAGAGAAGAAGAGCCAGAGAGCTGAAATACCGCAGGGTTTGGGGTGATGCCGGCCCCGGGAGCTCACGGGGACTTGCGGAGGGAAGCCAGCCCGTTCCCGCCTTGGCACCCGCTGCACCACCTCCTGCGATGCCACTGCTGCGCACGTGAAGTCGAGCCCACCGCTGACACCCGGGCAGCTCTTACCTCTTCCAGCTGGCTGTGGACGTGCTGAACGATCAGTTCAATAGCCACCGTGTTCCCGCTCCCTGGAGTGAACCGAAAGCAAAAGAGAGAAAGCCTGGTCAGGACCACACTGCCAGCGGTGCCTGACAACACGTTTCTTCCCCAAGCTCCACACTGTGGTAAAAACACGCTGTGCCCCAAACATCCCTTCCCTTGCAGAGCATAGTCCAGCAGGAGATATAGCTGCTATTATTAACTTTTTATTTAGGTTATCTATTATTGAATAGCCAGACGTCACTTCTAGCTTATGCTTCGCTAAGCTGCAGGAGCTGGTAGAGCAGGAGACTGGTTAAGGGAAAAGTGCAGAATTTCCCCTAAGAATGTGCCTTCAGGAGACACTCAACTGGTGGGACCTCTGCTTTGGTGTGGGATGGCCACAGCCAGAGGGTGGTGGGACTGGCCGGCAGAGCCGAGGGCAGAGGGACGAGATTCCCCAGGTCCCAGTCAGGACCGAGCCACGTGGCAGCGCTGGGCAGGTACCTCGGGGGACGACGATGTCGGCCAGCCGCATGGTGGGCTGGATGTACTGGTCAAAGGCGGGCTTGACAAACTTGTTGTACTGCTTGATGACACCCTCGATGTCACGGCCGCGCTC
Organism: Apaloderma vittatum; assembly: GCF_000703405.1. Lineage (NCBI taxonomy): Eukaryota > Metazoa > Chordata > Aves > Trogoniformes > Trogonidae > Apaloderma > Apaloderma vittatum. Next base: position 5,509 of record NW_009699962.1, on the reverse strand, counting down.
GCTGATGTCCCTGCGCAGGCGACGCACCAAGCGGATGTCCGAGTCCGTGTCCACAAATATCTTCAGATCGAGGAGCTGAAATGAGCGGGGAGGGAACAAACCCCACGGGGTTCAGTCTGTAACTCGAATGGAACTTCTCCCATGTCCCCCTAGACCTGTCCTGCTCCAAACCCTGTCTCCACTTCCAAGCAGGTCAAAACACTTTGGCTGGATGTTATCTGAGAGGGAGGGGGAGACAAGGAGACAGTTAATGCCCACGACACAGAGAAAGAGGCTTAACCCAGGAGCACTGGTTGGTTAAAGCACCGCAGGTCAGCTCAAGACGCCTCCTTAACTGCCAGAGACAAGAGCTCTGAGGCTGAGGAAGCTCCCGGGGGTTTACCCAGCTGCCCCACTGGAGGTCAGCCTTGCTCCAGGAAAACACAACCCAACCACTCGCTTGGCTGGGAAGGAAACTCTAGCCTGAGCTCGGCTAAGTTTGTGCGTGGCACTTGCTCCCTCCCGTTGCATTTTTCACGTAACCAAACAATTCCCAAGAAAGCCGCAAGTGCTGGATGAGTCCGGCAGGCTCTGAGCAGCAGGTTTTGCTTTTGGCTGCCCAAGCTGCGGCGAGCAGTGTCGGGGCTGGGCTATTTTTGGTCATAGGGATGCACCAGCACTGCCGGGGATCTGGTCACCGCTTGACTCCCAGCTCCTGGGAACGAATGGCTGAAGTCAAGGTCTCTGCTGAAACGCTTGACCTCTGCTGGGGGCTCTTCCCCTGCAAGAGTCTCCCACACAGCGATCCCACCCAGCGGGGCAGAGGAGCTCCAGGGTGCCTGGGACTCTCTTCACACTGTGGCTGCAGAAGAGGCTGCAGCGTTCTTGTCTGTCAGGCTCCCCCAGAACCAACTATAAATCCTTCCTCACCTTCAGGAGCTCCTTGTCTGCAAATGCCATGATGCCTTCGAAGATAATCACGTTGGCGCCATAGAGGGTTTTCTGTGGAGCCAGAATGGACGTGATTAGGTACAACACGTGGTCAGAGATGTCCCATCTCAAGGAATCTCTCAGGTTATTAGTGACTGCGACAGTTTGCCCAAAAAACACGCCCTGAGCTGTCCACGGATCAGAGGGTGACCGCACAGGTCTGACTGCGAAAGGCAGGGGCTGGAGGGGTCCAGGCAGTCCCCGCTACCTTGTCCCACCCCCCTCAGTGTCCCGTACCCATTCCTTCTTCCTGCTGTGTGTGGTGAAGTCATAGATTGGGATCTTCACGCTCTTGCCTTGCTTCAGCTTCTTCAGGGTGGCGATGATGAGGTCAAAGTCGAAGGCATCGGGGTGGTCAAAGTTGAAGTCGTTGCTGGCTGCCTGCTCCTGCTGCTGCTTGGTCAACACCTGCCCACAGAGAAGAGGTCGTGGCCATCCCCAGCAGCAGCCTTCCCTCCCCGCCATGCCCAGCAACCTCTCCCCCTGCCCCAGGAACCATCTGAAGGGGAAACCACAGGGCTATCACTAAATCCACGGTGTTTCCTCATCAGGGGGGTTATGCCAAGGGCCAC
>NW_009699962.1:2990-3958 GCF_000703405.1 Apaloderma vittatum | reverse complement strand
GGAGGACGCAGAGCCTCACCTTGTAGAAGGAGTCCATGGACAGAAGAACCACCCAAGGGACGTCAAGAGCTTCAATGATCATGGTGGCCACCGTGGTCTTCCCCGAGGCGCTGCCTCCTCCCAGGCCTGCCAGGGAAAAGGGGATGAAGCCACCAAACCCAGAGTCTGCCTGTCCAACCGCGGGCTAGAGCCCAGGTCCTGCTCTGGTGCACTAAGCTGGAGGAACCTCCAAAGAGAGAGATCGATAGGCACTACGAGAGAGAGATCATCCCTGAAAATGTCGAAGGGCACGTGCTACAGCTGCCAGCGACGCGCACGGCAAAAGCTGGGAAACCCTTCGTTAGATGGTTGTGTAACGAGGGGAGAGCTGGCATAAGAACCAGCCTAGACTAAATCCCCGGGAACTCGTGACAACCCAGGCAACAAGAATTGAGGGAACAAACGCACAGGCTGTGGTCTGCCCAGCGCCTGCTATAATCCATCTGCAAGCTCTCAGCTTCTGCCCAATCCTACAGCTCATCCAGTCACTGCTGGACTAACCACAGGGACTGTCCCTGCTCCTGGCCAGGCTGAGCAGCTCACAAGCTGGCACCTGGAGCCAACCTCAAGCTTCCAAGGAGGCCGTGGGGCAGGAATCCCTCTCAAGATCTCCTGGAGAGCCACCAGGCAGGCAGCACGGGACGGGACAGAGCCCGGACACGCGCTGCCTTCACCCACCGATCACGAAGGCCTCTTTGGACTGCGTCCCATGCTCGTTGTACCACGGTGGCCGGCCAGCTGTGTAGATGGTCCTCTTGCTGGTCCGCAGCAGGGGTGGCTCAGACTTGCACTGGCTGGTGGTCCGCTTGCGGGGTGGCTTGGCAGAGCCCACCGCAGGGTACAGCCGGTCTAGGGATTCGGCACTGCTGTTGCTGAGGATCACAGAATCATAGAAACGAATCACAGAATGGCTTGAGCATGAAGGGAGC
>NW_009699962.1:2250-2786 GCF_000703405.1 Apaloderma vittatum | reverse complement strand
CCGAGGCCGCCCACAGCCACATCCACAGGCTGGTCAACGAGAAGGTGGCTCACGAGAAAGAGATGGAAGAAGCTAAAGAGAACCTTCTCCCTGGAACCTTCTCTTCTCCAGGCTGAGCAGCCCAAACTCTCTCAGCCTGTGCTTGCAGGAGAGGTGCTCCAGCCCCCTGAGCATCACAACCCGTCCTGACGTGCCGAGGGACCTTCTCTGGGGGGTGGAAGCCAAACACACAGGCTACAGCTCGGTCGTCCTCATCCTCCCACGCACAATCCCTTCCTTCTCCCCACTCCCACCCAAACCTCCAGTTCTCCCACCCTTTAGACCTGAAATCCCCCAGGACAAGCCTGCAATGAGGCTGCCCAATCTGCACCCGCTTTGCCACGAGCAAGAACGGAGACCCTGGAGCTGCTCAGTTCTCTCTTATCTCCCCTCCTGCCACAGCAGCCCTGGGGAGGGAGAGGAACAAACCACCCTGCTGAGAGCTTTGGAGCTTGGCAGCGGCGAGCAGCGGCTGGGGGGGGGTAAGGGGCGCCTGG
>NW_009699962.1:1733-2183 GCF_000703405.1 Apaloderma vittatum | reverse complement strand
TCCCAGCTCGCTGTTTCGCCACCTCGGGAGGGATCTCTCCTCCCTTCGAGAAGGTGCAAAGGGTTCTCTCCCTGCTCATGCTTGCTCCTCTCTTCAGCCACGACCGGGCTGGAAATGAAACCTCTGCAAGGTCAAAGAGTTCCAAACCTGGCACCGTTGGGTACAGCGCAGCTGGACGGGCTTTGCTGCTTCTCTTTGTTATTTTTTGCTCTTGAAAGGGCTTAAACTGCAGGGCTTTACAGATTTTTGGTTTGATTTTAAGCTGTTTCGGTATGAAGATTAATTCCCTCCCCACCCCCAGCCCTTGTTAGAATGTTTTCAGATAAACATCACAATTTGAGACGGGCCATCTGCGCGTAAAGCGACCCGGCGAGCCCCCTGAGCCCCGGCACATCCCCACGGAATGGGCAAGGAGATGGCGCCTTTCCCGGCTGTGCTGAACCCCTGCTT
>NW_009699962.1:0-1583 GCF_000703405.1 Apaloderma vittatum | reverse complement strand
GACCTCAGGAGGTGAGACCCACCGGGAAAGCCTTCTGGGGTCTCTTTCTCTGCAAAGATGGCTCCTTCCACCAGGGAAGCAAACCCGGAGTGGGGTATTTTGGTCTCCTCTCCCATCGGTGACGGTGCCGCAGCTATTAGCTGCCGCGCGCTATTCCCAGAGCAGGGCTGACATCAGCCGACGACGCCGGCGCACAAAGTCATTTTAGCTTGATAAAAGCAAGAGATGACAAAACCCCAGTTGTTTACCAGGAAAAAAGATGAAACGGTTCCTTTCAGCCGTGTCCCAGCCCCTCTCCCGGGAGCGCAGGCTGCTCTCGGCCGGTTTTCCTCCCGGGATACACACCCGTCTCCACGCGACGGGCGAGCGTTTCGGCATGCTCGTGCTCTTTGGCGTAACGCTCCCTCCCCTGCCAACCTCAGCCGCGCTGCTGACCGAGGCCACGAGTCCCAAAGCGGCTCTGAGTTGGGCAAAACTGCTTTTTGTAGCCCAAGACAGAGAAGCTGAGCTCTGCAAGGTCTGCTACTGGTGCCTTCTACCAGCATCGATGCAACCCAAATCATCCAAATGCTGACAGACTTTTGCCTAAATTCTGTATAGATATGTATTCTTACCACCTGTACCTATACGAGGTAGATACTTTCTATTTCTTCAATCAGCTTTTCCCATGATTTCCCCCAGAGAAGCACGGCCACAGGGAGGGTTCTGGGACTGCCCTGGAGTTCTGCAAAAGGTCAGGCATCTTCTCCTAATGTTACGCCTTGAGTTTTGTGGATGTTTTCTGCGGCTGCCTTTGCCAAGGAGGGGACTCTCCTCCCCTCCGAAGGAACGGACGATCCCAGCCATCTCCAGCCACCTCCTTTTCCCATTTCAACCTCTTTAAAAACACCCTGCATCAGTGGCAATGCTCCTACCCGCAAGGAAAAGCCACCGGAGGAAGGGGAATCTGTACCTATAGCTGAAGTTAACACCACTGCTGTAACCAAAGGAGGGTTGTGGCTGCAGGCGGACCCTCCCGAGCAGAGCCTGCCCCCCAGGGCTCAGCAGTGCGATGCCAAAACACGGCAAATACGAAGGGAAAGGCTGCCCTGAGCTCAGTAACCCTTCTCCCTTCCCATCCCTGCATCCCGCTGCTCTCCCAGACCCCCCAACATCCCGGATCTGAGCTGAGCCGGGAGGAAAAAGGCAGCGGGGCCCAACAGCCAGCAAGGAAAACTGGCAAGGCCCCAAACTCGCAAGCGAACGGGAGAGCTCGTCCTCGGCACCCCATAAACAACACAGCCAAGCCCCAGCCCCCCAAATCCCCCCGCAGCCCCCTGGGGCTTCAGCCCGTGTTCCGCGGGAAGCTCATCTCTCCCCCCGGCTGCTCCGGGTGCTGTCGCAGCTCTTGGAGCTGGGGACAGTGAGTGGGGCTCCAGGAGGGCTGAGGGTTCGCTCCAGCAAACAGGTGGGGAAAAAAAATAAGAATCAATATGTAAAAACGCACCCAAAACCAAAGCAAAGGAGGAACTCACCCGCTGTCTGTCCCGAGGGCCCAGCAGCCTGATATACGGACGCTGGCGAAGGCCGGGGGGCTGCTCACA
>NW_009699961.1:1505-1850 GCF_000703405.1 Apaloderma vittatum | reverse complement strand
CAACTGGGACCAGCCGGGTTTGGGGGGACAGGGATGACGCCAGGTCGCTGCCGGCCTTCCAGGATGGAAGGAGCAGCCGCTGGTCCCTGGGTTTGGTACCAAACCAGGACTAAATAACCCAGATTCCCTCTTTACACACAGGCATCGGCACGGGTCTGGCGCAGCGCGCTGGCCGGGTGAGGGAGAGAGAGGCCCTGTATTGGTGTGACACCAGGCTAAGGCTGATGGTGCTGGAATTTATTTATTTTGCCTCTTGCTTTTATTTCTATCCTTAAAACCTCAGCAGCGTCCCCCCACCCCGACAGGTGAGCACAGGGCTCAGCTCTCGTGGAGCCCTGGTGTGAT
>NW_009699961.1:875-1482 GCF_000703405.1 Apaloderma vittatum | reverse complement strand
CACGCTGGGAAAAAGAGAGAGGGGATTGCTCTGCTGGGGCTCAGTCCAGGCTGGCGGATGGGCCTTGAGTTCTGCTTCGCCTTGAGAATGGGAAAAAATGAGTTCTTGTGTAAGAAATGGAGTGGAGCCAACGTCCAAAGGATCTGCGTCCTTTGCCCTTTCAGCACCTGCAGCTCCAGCATTTTTTTATCTTACCTTGCCCGGCAGCTCCACGTGTCCCAGTGTCACATCCAGCCCGTGCTGGAGCCCAGATGCTGAGCGATCCTGAGCTGGAGCTCAAGGCGTCACTGCTCTGCTCCACGCTCCAAAACCTTCCGTGCCCGAGGTCCTGGCCACCTGTAGTGTGCTGGGTTTGCCGTCAGTCGTCGCAGCCTCCTCGGCTGGGTTAGCCACCGTCCCACCCTGGATGTTACAGATCTTAATAGATGTTTTCATGCACGTGTCCAGGTCCCTGAGGGCTTCACGGCTGTGATGAGTGCCGCGAGCTGGGAGTCCTCTCAAAGCATCACCCAGCCGATCCCCTCCTACCTGATTGCTCTGGCTGTTGGGGACATTGTGTCCGCTGACGTTGGCCCGAGGTAAGTGGCTCTGGAGGAGACCCAAGCGC
>NW_009699961.1:0-556 GCF_000703405.1 Apaloderma vittatum | reverse complement strand
GCAGCAGCCATCTCAGAACCCTTTGACACTCAGACAAGGAAAGAAATCGCAGCAGTTTGCACTGCCAGGCTCATTAGGTTCCTTTATCTGCCAGTTTTTTATTTTGCTGGGGAGTTAACACGTGCAGTTTTTGTCTGGTGAAGCAATAGGTCGAAGTCATCTGGTTTAAGTAATGGTTTAAAACTTCCTCTTCTGCACGTGTGGCCAGGAGCCGTGTCTGGGCTGAGCCCTGCCTGATCGAGGCTGCCAAGAAGGAGTACGATGGGGTGATTGAGGAGTTCCTGGAAGTTGGAGAGAAGCTCTTTGGACCTTATGTTTGGGGCAGGTACAGTCCTCAGTTTCCAAAGGGCTTTGTTCCCCAGGGCTGGGGCGGGGCCCCCCCCGTTCCCCCAGCCGCGTCCCACAGAGGAGGTGGGTGTGACCCAAGCCGGCTGCTCTTCCTTGGCAGGTACGACATCCTCTTCATGCCGCCCTCCTTCCCCTTCGGTGGGATGGAGAACCCTTGCCTCACCTTCGTGACTCCCTGCCTGCTCGCCGGGGACCGCTCCTTGGCGGA
>NW_009699960.1:17577-17953 GCF_000703405.1 Apaloderma vittatum | reverse complement strand
GGGGGTTAGAGAGTGTCTGTCCGTGTTAGCGCCCGGCCCAGCCCTAACCCATGACACTGATACATCTCCTTAAAGTTCTAGCCAGCTAGGTCCCTCCTAGTGGGCAGAAAGGAGGAGGAGGAGGAGAAGTGAAAGGCTAGAGGCAAACACCATACAGCTGCAGGGTTCCTAAGTCCATTTGGTAATGGGATAATCCTGAAGAAATCTCCCATTATTGTAAGAAATGATGTCAACATTGTTTGCAGCTCCACTCAGCCAGAAATGGTTCCTTCACAGTAACAGCTATACTTCCCTTCAGCCTGAGATTTCTTGACCAGAGGGGGTGAAGTCTCAGAAAAAGCCTTTTTGCTCCTGAGTATTACCTGCACTCAGATAA